>NW_024092970.1:0-13105 GCF_014356525.2 Nilaparvata lugens | reverse complement strand
ACAATAGGTGAGCCCGTTCTGGGGGGGGGGGGTAGTAATAAGCAAATGGTGTCATTTCAATATTAAAAAAAAATCTTGGGTTGGGGATTGGTATACTGTATTTGAAGTATTCCGGTGTGGGGGGGGTTTGTATAAATGTAGTTGGCAACTGTTGATTCTATTAAATCATTCACTATGAAGAGATAGCAGATCTCGTGTGTATCCAGCGTTATGCCCTGTCACCAGCTGGCTTGGATCTTAGATAGGAGACTTGAGATTCGCGTGTACACTAGCGTCAGGTGATAAATTTTCATAACGGCCAGGAAAGTTGTGTGAGTGCGCCACACCAGATTTTTTCAAAAGACGTCAAAAGAGCTGTTCTACAGATGAAAATCTCGACTATGACTGTGTTGGCAGCGGTTGGGCGGTTGGCAGCATTGATCGCTGCTTGAAGTTGATTCGAAGCTCAGTCCGCGTTTTTTATCAAGTTTGTCACGATGTATATCGTAACTAGAGAAAGGAATTGAATTTAGGGCTCATTTATTTGACGCTCGGCTATCTTTCATAGACTCTGAGGGGTCAATGTTCAAGCCAGCCACTGGCCTACCGCTCAGCGGTGCTGCGCATACTCTCTCCCCTCCCTCTCGGTCACTGAGGGAGGCTCGAGAAAGGCTAGCAGGAGGCAGTCGAGTTCGGAGAGCCAAGTCGAGCGGTCGAGAGAGGTGAGAAGGAGGCAGCGAGCAGCTAGCAACGTCACAGGTACGTCTTGTACTAAGTGAAACTCCGATTTCTTCAGCGACCGGGAGTTGTGTTGAGGCTAAAGACGATTAGCCTCCAACACGGTGAACTCCACTGCTCTACACTCGTTTGGGCGAGTGTTGAACGACATTTAACCTGTTTAGACAACGGCTACCAGTTTTCAACCAACGGCGACACGTCAGGTTTGGTCGAAACCTGACTCCCCATTGTAGACCACCAGTGGGACATCGAGGCGAAAGAGGACATCTAGGAAGGTGTTGAAAAAACTTTCCCGCGACTCCGCGGCCGATCCGGCCCCAGGAGGACGCTGGTGCCCGGCAAGTGGGACTTAGGAAAGTCCAGAGTGCTGGCCGCCGCAGCGCACTAATCCAGTGCGGGATCGAGAAAGGACATCAAGGAAGGTGTGGAAAAACCTTTCCCGCGACTCCGCGGCCGATCCGGACCCCAGGAGGACAGCTGGTGCCCGGCAAGTAGGACTTAGGGAATCCAGAGTGCTGGCCGCCGCAGCGCACTAATCCAGTGCGGGATCGAGAAAGGACATCTAGGAAGTGTGGAAAAACCTTCCCGCGACTCCGCGGCCGATCCGGACCCCAGGAGGACAGCTGGTGCCCGGCAAGCAGACTTAGGAAAGTCCAGAGTGCTGGCCGCCGCAGCGCACTAGTCCAGTGCGGGATCGAGAAAGGACATCTGGGAAGGTGTGGAAAAACCTTTCCCGCAACTCCGCGGACGATCCGGACCCCAGGAGGACAGCTGGTGTCCGGCAAGTAGGACTTAGGAAAGTCCAGAGCGCGGGCCGCCGCAGCGCACTAACCAGTGCGGAACCGGAAGAGGACCTCTGGGAAGGCCAGGGAAATCCTTTATCAGAGCTCCGCAACCAACCCGGACCCCGGGAAGACACCCGGTGCCCAAGGACTAGGACTTAGTCCCGACACGAACCCTTTCTCACGACTAACACCGCAAGGTTCCTGTTCCCTTCTTTCCGCGACCAACCCTGTTTGGCAGTGCGAAAGCACGGCCCCTCTTTCCTAAAAGAGGGAAACATTCCTCCAAAGCGCTCAGAACCCTGTTTCAACCCCCAACCCGAGCGAGGGTGGTTGACGGACGCCCCACCAAGACTCCCGTCCCCTGCCGCGGCCCTCCCCAGTCGCCGACTGAGTTTAGCCGGCCAGAGCGACACTGGGAACTCTGATAGAGAAAGGTGTGGGCAATAATCTACTCAGAAGATTGGCACACGAACGTGGGGCCCAAGGCAGGAGGAGTAAAGCAGCAATGAGTGCAGAAGAGAATGTAATCGCGCCGGAGAAGACCAGGAGGCGCGAGAGGATAGCAGCGATCCAGGAGTGTCCTGGATTTACAAACTCCACCGGAATGAAGCAGTGGATCTAGCAGCATCAGCAGGGCTACCTACAACAGGTACAATGGCAGAGCTCAGAGAGCTCTTGTCGAAAACCACCGGAGGACAATGGTGGAGGCCGCCGGTCTAAACAGGATCGGTGGCGGAGCTGGCACAGGTCAGGAAGAGGAAGGAGCTGCAGCTTGTGGCCACCAGTCGCGGAGGCCACTGCATGCTCCAGACTGGAAGAAATACCCAAGGAGACGTCTCCAGAGTTTGATGGAGACTCCAGCAACTCCTGGGTGTACAGAGTGCACGATCAGGCTTGATTGATCTAATACTCGACTCAGTGCTGACAGATGGCACAAGTACGAGCCTGAGGAGGGCTCTACTGGAGCAACGACAGCGGATTGTTGCGATGCTCCCCGTTCTGGATAATGGGGAGGAGGCGCTTCGTCGAGGAGCGCGAAGGCCAGCACCAGTTAGCGAGGAGGCAGAGCCTGCGCTGGTGAGGCCGGAGATGCGGGGAGGCATAATAGCATGCCTAGGCATGTGTTGAGGTCACCTACCAGGTCAGCGGTGCCTGCTACATCCTGCATGGACCCGGGTGCCGTGTGTGACAAGGTTCGAGGGTGCGGCTCTCGTATGATGGGAGTGGAGATGCTCCAAGTTTTATGGAGCGGCTCGAGGAGCTGCAACAAGCATATGGCTTGTCTGGCAGACAGTTATTTCCAGCGCTACCTGAAATGTTAGCGGGGAAATGTTCCTTATGGATGAGGAATAGGAGAGAACAGTGGAGACACTGGGACGATTTCCTGAGAGACTTTCGGTCTCGTTACTATCCACCTACTTATGTGGAGGATCTTGAGAATGAAATTCTCGAAGGCGGCAGAAGAAGGCGAGCTCATAGACGACTATGTTGAGGAGCTGCTAACGCTGATGAGGAGAAGAGGTGGTTTTTCAGAGAGTAGCCAGGCACAGAGATTGTACAAAAATCTTTTACCACGCTACAAGCTCTACATCAGGGAGGCTGAAGTGTACACCACCGACGACTTGCTACACTTAGCGAGGCAATATGAACGAATTAAGTTCGAGGAAAAGAGTGCTCAACAGAGGACAACGAGCTGTGAAGCAGGAGGAGGTGAGGAAGCAGACCAAGCCTCGACAGGAGACGACTACTACACAGCGCCGGAGTGAACAGCCTACAGAAGGACCCGTGTGTTGGCAGTGCAAGAAGGTGGGACACTGGAGATCAGAGTGTCCGGAGGTTCTACGTTTCTACTACGTGCGGGAAGCCACGTCCAAATTGTTCCTGTGAGAAGAGAGCAGAAGAAGACTTCTGATAAAACAGCTGTGGTTAAAACGAGGCTTCAAATCCAGCTAGAGCCAGAGCTCAGGATGACACCGTCTTTTCCTACAGTGGAAGTAGGAGACAGACAGTAAGAGCTCTTCTCGACACGGAGCAGAGTCCAATATATTAGCTCTAAGCTTTTAATAATAATAATAATATAATAATAATACTAATATTCTCTGATGTTGGACGACACATCCAGAGGAGTTATTCATAAATTCATACATTACATATTTTTTTCATATATTTCAATAATATAACAATATTCAGTGTTTACAAAAATGATACCTCACTATATAATATATGTGTCGAGGTTATCATCAAATTAATACTAATTTATGCTACAACAGATAATACAAAAATTCCAAAATCTAAAACTATATCTATTACCCTAAGCATCACCTAGTACAAAGATACTAAACCGAGGTACTATTTTCTACATATAAATTACCTTATTTAAAAAGAATACTGCTTAAATCTAAATCCTACTTACTATTAGTTCCTCACTACTTTGTATCCCAATACTGAATAACCAATGTCTAATTTTTCTTTTGAACCTATTGAAATTTTCCTCTCCTTTGATTTCTAATGGTATTCTATTAGATATTGTAGGCCCTAAATATCCTAGTGATCTTTGCCCAAACGCTGTATTCATTCTTGGTACTTCTTGATTGTAACGTTCTTATTCTAGTATTATGGCTATGATTTATGATATGGTTCCTATTTTGATGTTTTTTCATATACCCTAATAACAACAATATATACAATTGCCTAACGCTGAGTACTCTATTTTCTATAAATAATTCTACAGTTGAAAACTGGATTTCCCTGTTTCCCATTATTTTCAAAATGCGTTTTTGAGTTTTAAATAATGGATCTATAAAACTGAAGTTAGCTGCACCCCAAACTAACAGACCGTACCTTAAAGAGATTCAACTAATGTTAAGTATACAGTTTTTAACATTTCTTTGTCTATGATACGCCTTAATTGATAGAATTTGTATATAAGCTTCCTTATTTTGGCAGTTGTATATGTTTGTGTTTGTTCCATTTCAATGAATCATCTACTATTATTCCTAAATACTTTATATTGTCAGAGCGTTCTATTAGTGGGCAATTACAATTATTGTTACAATTTCTATCACAATTATGGAGCTTCATTGTTGTCATGTGTGGTTTTGTGCTATTTGTTAAAGAAAAAGCTAAAAATTTTGTTTTTTCTGAATTCAATGACAATAAGTTATTTCTTAACCAACTAGTGATTTTTGTGAGTTCTATCTCTGCTGTTTGGAACACTTCTTCCCAGTTTTTTCCTTGAAAAAGGAGTGCTGTATCGTCAGCAAAGGCTATAACTCTACCTTGAATTTGAATGGAGCACAACTCATTTGCAAAGATCGAATACAAAATTGGTCCTAAAACTGTTCCTTGAGGTATTCCAAACTTCATGGAACCCTCTGCACTCATATGGTTCTCAACCTTTGTTTTTTGCTGTCGATTGCTGAGGTAGGATCTGAACCATTCAAGTGGCACTCCTCTTATACCTATTGCCTCAAGCTTTTTTATTAATAAGTCATGGGAAACAGAGTCGAAGGCCTTTGCTAAATCTAAAAATACTGCTAGACATTTATTCTTTCCTCTAAATTGCTAGTTACAAATTTTGATAATTCTAGTACAGCTAATTCTGTACTTATACCTTTGCGGAAGCCAAATTGGTTAGGAGAAAGAATATTATTAATTTCTAAAAAGCTTATTAATCTTGATTTAACTAGTTTTTCTAAATTTTTGATACATTGCTAATCAGTGAAATAGGTCTATAATTACTAATAATTAGTTTATCGCCTGCTTTATGTATAGGTCTGACACAGATTTGCTTCATTGCTCTTGGAAAAGTACCATATAACAAGCTCAGATTAAAAATATGAGTTAAAGGCTTAGAAATTAAATCTTTTATTCCTTTCAAGGTCCTGTTATCTAATCCATCTAGGCCTGGTGCACTATTGATGTGTAAAGAATCAATTGTGTTTATTATTTCCTTTTCATCTATGGGGAAAAGAAACATATTACTCTGTACATGCAATTCTGGTACATTATCTGCTATAATTTCGTTAATATTTTTATTCAGACTCTCAGATATTTTGTTAGCCATACTCTCTCCAATATTAACAAAGAAATTATTTACATGACTCAATAGTTCTCTAGGATTATCTTTCAGTGTGACTATGTCACCATTAATTTTCAAAGCATTCAGTTGTATATCCTTTTTCTGATCTGAATCTGTAGCATCCTTGATTATTTTCCATGTCTTCCTTACATCATTGTTTGCTTCATTTAGTTGCATCTTGAAATAATTTTCTTTTGTAGTTTGGATGAGTGACGTCAGTGTATTTCTGTATCTTCGGTAGTAGTTAGCGAGTTCTCCGTTCTCTGGGTCCAGCTTCCTTCTTCTATTTAGAGAATCCCTTGTTCTTATAGCTGAGATAAGTCCTCGTGTTATCATGGTTTTATGCTCTTGATCCTCTTCTTTTGTCTGTAATGATGTGTATTGCTCTCCATATGTTTTTGTAGAATTTCTAGGAACTTTTCGTAAGCTGAGTCTGTGTTATTTGACTCAAAAACCTCCGTCCATTGTTCCACTCGCAGTCCTCTCCTCAAGCCGTTCAAGTTGACAGATTTACAGTTAGTTGAGAGTTGACAGTTAGTTGAGCTCTGTTCATCCCCATTTGTTCTGTCTAACTGATGTTCTTCCAGTCCAAGAATTGTAATGAAGTGGTCTGTGATACTCGAGTGATACACGATTGGATGGATTTTACTTTTACAGTTGGTCAACATATGATCCAAACAAGAAGACGTTCCCGCTGTTACTCTGGTAGCCTTTTTAATGCAGTTCTTCAAACCGTGTTCACTCAATAAGTCGTAATAATCATCAATTGATAATGCTGATGGCTGTAGCGTATTAATGTTGAAGTCTCCTGCGCAATAATAAGTTGACCTCTCAGTCTACCAAGCACTGTTTCAAAGTCCTCTAAAAACTCTGTTATGCTGGCGTAGGAAGGTGATCTGTACACTGCTAATATATTATATCTCTCCTTTGATGTTTGAAGTCGTAGATGAAGAACGTTGGCCTGTCTGATATTTAGTTCTACCGATTGTACATTGAGATTTTCTTTGCATATACAATTACTCCATCATTTTGAGTACGATTATTCAAAGAGTGAAAAATATTGTAGTCCTTCAGTTGCTTCTGTGTATAATCTCTTTTGATCCAGCATTCTGTTAGTATTATTATATCGAAATCATGGGACATATCCTGTAGTTGAATCATCAGGTCATCGAAGTTCTTCCTAATACTTCTGATATTGAGAGAAAATACAGTTTATTAGAGTGTTGAAGAGCAACGTGGAGTTGTGGTTATCCTCAATCACACTGTCCTCTATCTCATCCACGGAATCAAGTCATTTGCCACATCCAGCACGTTTTATTACTCATCATCATGCTTATTCATACGCACCCCTCCATGCTTGTTCTCCTCTATTTTCCTCTGCCATCTCATTATATATTTATCATCAAAGCTTAATGTGTTTTTATAAGCAATGATATGAGATCATTCTCCGCTGTTGTTAGATAGTTGAAACTATGAGTGTGCCTATGAGTGCTACAATCACATGACTTTCACTGTTATAGATCTCTAGATCTTTGAATTGTCCTCACTAGAATAACATTTCTATAAGTAAGACCTTGTGCTTCGTGTATCGTGTGAATTTTTATTGTTTTATCAATCCTGTCACCTAGTAACTCTTGAAAATTTTTCTCATTCTGCGTGTATGTTAATACAAGTGTTTCTGGATCAAGCTGTGGAAGACCGCCGTTAAAGATGGTCTCCTATTGAGCGAAGAGTTCCACTAGTGTTTCAATTTTACCATAGAATTGGATAGTGCGCAGCATACATCGATCGGACATCTTCTAGTTAAAGTCACTTTCCGTGTGGGCTCACAAAAAACTGAAGGATGAGACCATCTAACTTTCAGTCCACTCCTTTCGATGTAAGGAATCTGTTAGAATCACAAGGAAAACTTCGGAGCATCCTGATAATTTCGCAATGAAACAATGTAGCCAGCATGCATCAGTACAGCCTCATCTATAAAGACACGATGATATTTCTTGCCCACTCCATTTATAATGAAAGATGAAACGGTTCTGTAATCTGATCTTATTATCTTTCTACAGTAATCCTTACCGTACTTATGAATGACAGCCTCTCTGATGTCTTTGATTCCTGCTCTTGTTTGACTGAGAACTAAATCTATTCCTGGTTTATGCTGGTTCAGTATTTCAAACGTCTTTCCACACCTGGCACACCATCTATCCACGTAATATTAGGAAGACTTGAGCAGAATGTCAATTGATGATATTTTCTGATACAGCTCACCGTTTAACATGGTTGTGTATCTCTACTAACAAGAATGTATTTTTCTTTTGTTAAGAATCTTTTATTACTCTCGTTGAATTCCACGTAGGTTCCTTCGTTATCCAAGCAGAAGCCCATTCTATAACTTTTCCTAGTTGGCCATAGAAATGTTCTTAGATTATTATCATAAATATTCATCTCTTTACGCTTTATCTCTATTAGGTACAAAATAGTTTGGAAGCAGTGGAAGAGAGCCTGTGCAGCGCGGCGCTGCTATGGCTAATGGAGCGGCTGCACGTCCTGCGAGGTGGTGTTATAATCAACTGAAAACGGCAGAATATCCCTATCAAAAACACTCACAAAATGGTGGGCTTTCTCCAGATATCTGCTCGTATGGAGTTTCTTCGTGAGCACCGGTGTGAAAATAGACCCCTATTCCGGTCAGTGGAATGGGATCCTGTCTCGTCAAAAGCACACTGGAGACGATATTTCAACTCCAAAGTGGGAAAAGGAGCTATCAACTCGAGGCTGGCTACTGTTAAAACCCAGCTGCCATAGGGAGGCCAAGGAAGCCACCTGGAATTATTCCTGTGAAGAAGCAGGAGAAGAAGAAATTCCTCAAGTCCAGAAACACGTAGGAGCCGTGTGGAAGACTGGAAAGAGGAATTTATTTCTCAGAAAATTTCTCAGCCCGTGGAAAGCTCATTTGCTGGTACTGTAACGAGCTGGGCACTGGAGGTACAACTGTCCGGTAAAGCTGTACGGAGGCAGAAGATGGAGGATAATTTTCAGCAAGGAGCTGGAGATAATCGTCGAGCAGTGCAGTCTAGAAGACTGCCGGTGCTGGAAACTACACTCAAAGTAGTTTCGGATATTGGAGACAAGATTATAATGCCAACCGTATTAATTGGAAAAGGAGGACAAGGAAGGTGAACTCTGGACAGCTAGTCTACAGGAAGGAGTGTCACCTGTCCTCGGGTGCTATAACTTGCCGCGAAGTTAGCGCCGGAATTTTCTGGCCCTATGAGGTCGAGGAAATGTTGAGTGCCGGTAAGAGGTTTACTGTGCACGAGAAGGGCACCAAGCTCCAGCCACACCTGCCCGAAGATGAGGAAGAGGATGGTGTGCTGGAGCAGTTGCGAAAAAGGTGGACGGAATTCGAGCGGATGGACAGCAGGAGGCCGAGCGAGTCTATAGAGGGTCGCTGCCTATCGGAGGATGGGATACCAGAGAGGTGTCACGCGCCGCAATAAGGAGGTAAGAGGCAAGAAGGGGTGAATATCATAAGAGTTCAATCATATCACAGCTTTTGAGCTATTTTTGATTCATAAATTATCCCATTTAAAATGAGGAAATTAAATTTTGTCGTCAAAGACAAAATTGCATAGAAATTGAAGAAAATTAATTCAGAATTATTAGCATGAATCTATTAGCCAAATTTGAAGATAGCATTAGCACGATTCCGAAAATAATGGAAAATTAATAGACTGACATAATTTATTGTTGTTGAAGAAATTTGTCAATAGTATATTGAAAGGAAGAGAAGGAAGAAGCATATTCCGTTTAATTTTTCCTATAAAATAGGGTTTTATTTAAACTAAATGGCAACCCAACCATTACAGTTTAATTAATATAATCAGTCATAAAGCACTGGCTGATCAGATGGAAAAATTATTATTGACTAATTAATGCATTTCTTTTGATCTGAAGGCAATCCCAATGATTTCAGTTTGAAATTATTTACAATATTATGATGTGACCAAGCAAGGGTAATCAAGAAATTTTCTACAGTCTATGACAAGTTAATAACAGCTAAAGTCAATTCCAGTCAATTCCAACTAGACAAAATTTTCTTGATTGGTATATTACGATATTGTTGTAACCAGTACAGGTTAACAACAAAACTTGCAGTAGCTTGTTTTCTATTGCATAAATAGTTGATGGCGAAATGAGAGGATAGAGAATATTAGAAAATATTATAGATCAGTGTGATCCGGATAATATTGTAACATGAGGTGATGGTTATAATAATGAAATCATTTAATGAGGCTGGTGGTAATTGCTTTAATCCGTGTAAAGTGTTACGGTGCAGTTAATTAACAGACGTTATTATACTGTGGGATAAAAGTGAATTACGTTGCAATTAATTATTCATGTGGAATGAATAAATTGCGTTTGATTGTGAGTCGAGATGTACTACAATCGGGGGTTATTAGCTTCAGATTCTGATACAAATTTTTCTAATATTTCACTTGAAAATAAAGTCGGAGGACTTACTATAATTGGAATAAAATAATTATTATTTCAATTGGAATTAATTCTATGTTGGATCGAAGAGTTGTTTGTGCTGTGCTGTACAGATAAGATAAGCATTATCTCAACTGGCTAACTGCTATCGCCAAGCTTCTAGTCTGTGCAAGAGAATTATTTTTCTCCTTTTCAATAACACTTTATAAAGTTGATTTCATGAGAATTCTGGTTTTTCCAGATATTCTACTGTTATTGAGTCAGTCTGAGTTGATCGTGCTATTGATAGTTTTGGAATTAGATCACGTCTCGAGAGTGAATCTAATTTTTACTCAGCCTACCATCATGAGTTATTATTGACGGTGAATTAATTCATTCAATTATTACTTTTTGTGCTGATTGTTGTGATTATTTTTCGGAAAATCAATATCACTTAGTGTGATTTATAACAGCTGTTGTGTCATTATACACCCTTGTGTGAATAATTACTTGAAAAAGTAAATTAAGATTTATTTCGGGGTGAATAAGTTCTAGAGTGCGAACGAGAGAAGAGGAGATTGAAATAAATGTTCACTGATTGTGAATTATTAGCAGATTTTTGTCTGGTATAATAAACACACTGTCATTTATATCCATGGATGGTTACTTTGCATAAGTAAATCATGTGATTGATTTCATATTGAAATGAACAGTGAGAAGTGGAATATGGAGTTGAATTTCTAGTTCCGATTTTATTATGTGATATAGTGAGAAGGCTGAGATCCTCATAACAGGTCGAAATTGAATTATTTCGACCACATTTAATTGTGATATAAAATCGAAATATGGTGGTGTAAATCACAACTAGTGGCTTCATGTCCACCATATAATTCAGTATTCTCATCATATTGTCATCTCTCATCTTATTGTGAACATAAGTTGCTGATACACTGAATTAACTGAGAGTATCCATCACTCTGACACTTGGTAATTTCCTGGACTCCATTTCGCCTCTATCAACTTCTGCCCTGTGAAGTGGTACATTGTTGTGTTATCACGTTTTTCTTGAGGATGGGGACTGCAACTTGAGTCTACTTCCTCGACGAGCTCCTGGGATTATTGGGGCTGTATCTCAGCTGACTATTGCTGAGACCACGACGAGTTCCTGGTCGTGTTGGAGATTCATCCCAGCTGTCCGATGCTGGGAGAGAGGCAGTGCGAGAGAGCACGGCCATGCAGGGCGAAAGCCCGGCACATGCAGTGCGCAGCACGGCGAAGCAAGGCAGTGCGAGAGCACGGCCATGCAGGGCGAAAGCCGGCACATGCAGTGCGGAAGCACGGCATCCCTTTGCAGTGCGAAAGCACGCGTCCTTTTTTTGCAGTGCGAAAGCACGGCGCTTCTTGCAGGCGAAAGCACGGCGTCCCCCCATCGCAGTGCGGAAGCACGGCGGTCTCTTGCAGTGTGCAAACACGGTGTCCCCCATTGCAGTGCGGAAGCACGGCGGTCTCTTGCAGTGTGCGAACACGGCGTCTCAACGCAGTGTGAAAGCACAGTGCAGATCTTCAAGATCTTCTCTGAAGCTAGGCCGAGAATCCGGCCAGATAGCTTGCTCATTTCTTCGGAAGGTGCCGACGCACCATCACCGGTTGGCAAGGAGTCACCTGGCGCCCAGTTGTGTTCGGTCTATGATGACCGGCGGAGAGGCGGCCGAATGTACTCAGGCATTTGAGACATTCTGTCTGCCGTTTACCCCTCCATCCTCACCCCCCTCTCCTCCCCCCTCTCTTTTCCCCCCTTCCCTTAGTAGGAAAGTGTGTCACGATGTATATCGTAACTAGAGAAAGGAATTGAATTTTGGGCTCATTTATTTGACGCTCGGCTATCTTCAATAGAATCTGAGGGGTCAACGTTCAAGCCAGCCACTGGCCTACCGCTCAGCGGTGCTCTCTCGGTCACTGAGGGAGGCTCGAGAAAGGCAAGCAGGAGGCAGTCGAGTTCGGAGAGCCAGGTCGAGCGGTCGAGAGAGGTGAGAAGGAAGCAGCGAGCAGCTAGCAACGTCACAGTACGTCTTGTACGAAAGTGAACTCCGATTTCTTCAGCGACCGGGAGTTGTGTTGAGGCTAAAGACGATTAGCCTCCAACACGGTGGACTCCACTGCTCTACACTCGTTTGGGCGAGTGTTGAACGACATTTAACCTGTTTAGACGACGGGCTACCAGTTTCGACCAACGGCGACACGTCAGGTTTGGTCGAAACCTGACTCCCCATTGGTAGGCCACCAGTGGGACATCGAGGCGAGAAAGGACATCTGGGAAGGTGTGGAAAAACCTTTCCCGCAACTCCGCGGCCGATCCGGACCCCAGGAGGACAGCTGGTGCCCGGCAAGTGGGACTTAGGAAAGTCCAGAGTGCTGGCCGCCGCAGCGCACTAATCCAGTGCGGGATCGAGAAAGGACATCTGGGAAGGTGTGGAAAAACCTTTCCCGCAACTCCGCGGCCGATCCGGACCCTAGGAGGACAGCTGGTGCCCGGCAAGTAGGACTTAGGAAAGTCCAGAGCGCGGGCCACCGTAGCGCACTAATTCAGTGCGGGATCGAAGGAGGACATCAATTAAGGCCAGGGAAGGCCTTTGCGGGAACTCCGCGACCGATCCGGACCCCGGGAAGACACCCGGTGCCCAAGGACTAAGACTTAGTCCCGACACGAAGCCCTTTCTCACGACTAACACCGCAAGATTCCTATTCCCTTCATTCAGCGACCAACCCTGTTTGGCAGTGCGAAAGCACGGCCCCTCTTTCCTAAAAGAGGGAAACATTTCTCTAAAACACTCAAAACCCTGTTCCAACCCCAACTCGAACGAGGGTGGTTGACGGACGCCCCACCAAGACTCCCGTCCCCTGCCGCGGCCCTCCCCAGTCGCCGACTGAGTTTAGCCGGCCCAGAGCGACACTGGGAACTCTGATAGAGACAGGTGTGGGCAAAGATCTACTCAGAGTTAACAAACAAAATTTCCGTTACTGGAGTGACACCAACCCTCGTCAACTCCATCAG
>NW_024092969.1:0-14020 GCF_014356525.2 Nilaparvata lugens | reverse complement strand
CGACTGAGTTTAGCCGGCCCAGAGCGACACTGGGAACTCTGATAGAGACAGGTGTGGGCAAGATCTACTCAGAGTTAACAAACAAATTTCCGTTACTGGAGTGACACCAACCCTCGTCAACTCCATCAGCAACCTCTTCTATGTACGGGGTAGGCTGCCAGTTGTACGAGAGTTGTGCATTGAAAGAGGTGTTTGGGTGTTTGATAAGGAGGTGGGGGCAATTCGGAGGTGTTCGAAACGTGAGGAAATGAGAGAGATAGTGCGAGAATGAGAGGGTGGAGGTGTTTGAAACGTGAGAGAAAAAGAGAGAATGAGAAAGAGTGAGTGGGAGAAAGTGAGAGGGTATGATAGAGTGGAGAGTGAGAGACAGTGAGTGAGTTAGAGAGAGTGAAAGTGTGGGAGAGATTGAGTGAGAGGGAGAGTTTGAAACGATGAGAAAGTGAGAGAGTGAAACGATGAGAAAGTGATTTAGTAAGAGATGCTGTGAGACTGATAGAGTTATACAGTGAGAGATTGAGAGAGGAAGAGATTGATTGATTGAGTACTTATTTATGTAGATTACAATATATACTGGCTTATACACTTATATACAATAGCTTACAATACAGCAAAATTATGGATGAATTTACAAAATATAAATTAAGAAAATAATTATTGAGCTGTATATGATATGAAAAAACAATTTTAATAACTATAGATGAAATAGATAATATTGTTATGCATCTACATGAATTGGCGGAGCTTTGGACATATCATTGTCCATTCTTCGAAAAGAATATTCGAAGTATTCTTCCCTCTAACTCTCTACCAAAACATTGATTTCATTAATTCAACTAAGGATTTATTTAGAAATGAAAATATTGTAAAAGTGTTAATTAATATTAAGATTTAAGAGAAAAAAACAACAAATTAATAAAGTAAAATAATTATATAAGTAAGTAAGATCAAATCATTAAATATTAAAATGGAGTAGACACACAATCTTCTCTTTTCCGCCAATACTCTCTTACTTTAAAAATAACTTACTGTTATTATCACTCTGTACCCAGCAAACACTTCTAGCTCATTTCCTCTCTTTCTTTAATAACTCTCGTGTTGAGGGTGAGAGGGTAGGTTAAAGAGTGAGAGGGTGAGGAAGTGAGATGATGAGATAGACTGAGAGGCTGAGAAAGTGAGAATGTTAGAGAGTGAGAGGGAGTGAGAAAGAGATTGAGTGAGAGAGAGAGAGTGGAAAAGAGAGTGAGTGGAAGAGTGGAAGAGAGTTATTAAAGAAAGAGAGGAAATGAGCTAGATGTGTTAGCTGTGCACAAAGTAATAATTAAAGTGTTTGAAAAGTAAGAGACGATTGGCGGAAAGAGGAGATAGTGTTTGAGTTGAGGAGGATAGAGCTATGTTATTCGATATGTTAGAGGAGGAAGGAAATAGTTGAAATATCGTTGAAATGAATGAAGGTAATGTTAACGGTAAGGAGTTGAGAAGTGAGAGTCCACTTTAGGAGGAATTAGAGAAGAATAATGGAAGACAAGAGAGAGAAAGAGATGACTATGAGAAGGGAAGGAATGAAGAGATAAAGAGGATATGACTATAAAGAAGGAGACTTTCTTCAAGATAACTGGGGAAATGGAGGGGAGGAGGAAATATGGAATGTGAGTGAAGAAAAAATGGATTATTGATGTGAAAGAATACAATTTTTTGAGGCCTGAAAAGATTGAGTAGTTTCCCGGAACGGAGATGTAAAAGATAACAAATTAAAGAGCAAGGAAGACAGAAGAAAGGAAAAAATGGTTTTTTTGTTTTTAAGAATTTACAGTATGATAATAATTGCAATATTTGAAATCTTCCTGAGGGTGTAGCTCACATAAGCTCAAGACTTGTGCGTCGGTAATGAGTCGGATGATGATGAGCGATAAGTGGTTCTACAGATTGAGTTGGTTTCCAAAACAATGAAGTTACACTTATTTACAATCAGTTCCTCATGTATATCATGAAGAAATACGAAGATAACTAAGGCTAGCTGCACACACATCGATTTTTGTTTGTACGATATTTTGCCGTCCTTATAAATTCTATTAGATTAAAAAGATGATTTCAAACAGATGATGTTTGTCAAGTTCCATTTAATCTGATAGAATTCATAAGGACGCCAAAATATCGTACAAACAAAAATCGTTGTGTGTGTGTGTGGGGCTAAACTCATCAAACTGAAATAGATAGGAAGCTTATCGAGTAGTATACGTAAGCATGCTGATGAAAGAAATAGTATATTTCTCACCTAGGGCCGAAAATGAGACTTTTCCGGCTCGAAATCAGTTTTCAAGTCCGAGGCCTACCAACGGCCGAGGACTAGAAAAGATTGAGAGCCGGAAAAACATTCTTGCCCTTGGAGCGAACGCTATTTTTCTCCACACAGAAAAATAAACAATATATATATGAGAAAAATTGTTTATTAAGCACTTCCGAAAGCAAAAGTGAAAGGTCATAGCTCTAGTAAATCTGAGGTAATCTGAATATCAGGAAATTGTCCAAGTATTTTTATTTTTTATTCTGATTTGTCTAAATAATCTAAAAGATTATGTTTAATAATGTGGGAGGTTGAGTTTATTATTTTTCATTCTTTCAAATGACAATAAGATGATAATATAATTTTTTTTAATTATTGAATAATGAACTCAAATGATGAAAAGTATTTGATCAGCTGTTTTAGCACACTTGAAATTCAGCGGCCGGAAAGAAACCTGTTCTGACGTCAGACGAGAGTCGTCTGTGAACAATGTCTTTCAGATCTACGTAGGGACTGGAAAACAGCTGCTTTTTGTGCAGTGTGGCGAAAAATATAGTATGGTACTGAGTTACAACTGAATGAAATAGGTGAAAGTAACTAGGATTGTATTGAAGATCATCCAGGACATGTAATGAAATTGATTGAATTAAATGATTCAGGTTGTCGTTGAAAATACTACACCTCAACATAGAAAAAGTAAACTACAAATCGGAGAGTATTATAATCCTCTTTAATCTTAGTTTAAATGTTCAGAAGATATCGCGATTCAAGCCTTTCTAAATATACTTGGAGAGATGAAATCAAATCAACAAAGCTGTTAAGAAAATGTTGAATCACAGTAAATATTGCAGGAATGTGAGAAATCTCGGAGAAGCAAAGCATAACTCAGAGAAAACGATGTTGTAGTGTCAGAGTGGGGAAAAGAGGGGATTAGACAGAGCGCAAACTCGACAATTTGCCAAGTTTTTTGAGGAATCCCCGTTTCGTCTCCACATTTTTCTGGACTAATGTCACTCTCTCCACTTTCCTAGTTATCTCTGACACTCAGAATAACTTTCCAGCCGACTTTCGTTCTCCCGAGTCAGTGGAAGAATCAATCATCTCTCCGAAAATTTATTGAATCTAATTGGAAAAATCTTATTATTAGAATCGATATTTTTAATTTATAGATTAACTGTTATGGGGGTAGATTGATGCAATGGAAATTTAACGAGGATATTAGACGAGAATTCAGTGTGATTTCTTGTTTCATAGAATTGGAAAGAGCAAAATTATTCTTCAAAAGGTTATACGTTATGATTTGAATTGTAGTTGGTATTCAAGGACTTTGAAAACAATATCTAAGGACTTTAAGCACTGCAAGGCCCGCCGCAAAGTAGACCCACGCTAATCCACGAAAAGCAACCCACGCCGTGGGATGTTTTGTAAACCATTGCTAGGCTTCTCTGTGTAATACATGCAATGAATAATCCACTTGTCAGCTGATTGATTATGAATAATTCAATAGGAATGGTTTACAAAACATCCCACGGCGTGGGTTGCTTTTCGTGGATTAGCGTGGGTCTACTTTGCGGCGGGCCTAAGGAAGTTATCTAAGGACTAAAGGACAATCCATACCAACTAAGGACTTTAATGAATTGAAATTCCAAATGAGCGTATTCTTCAATACAAGAGTGTTTTTATTTTCTCAGCCTCTTGAACCATGAAAAATAGAGTGATAATATTATAGTACTATTGAAAAGCATGAACACATCATACTCTCTTACAGCTGGAAACTTAATTAGTTCGTAAAATCGAGTTCTTCCTACTCCAATTCCAATGCCCGGTGCCGCCAAGCTTAATCAAGACATTTGAACATATTCAAATCGCTAACGCTTTACGAGTGGACTAACATATTTCGAACTGTTCCGATAGTTACTATCGATAATTCCAGTTCACGCATGTAAATTGTACATGTTTCGAACCATGTAAATTTATTGTACCATGATCAAATGTGAAGAATAGGCCTACACGGTTCGATCATGTTCAAATGTCTTGACCGAGCTTGGAGATACCAAGCATAGCTATTTTCCATCGTTGCAGATCAATTGATTCCTTCACTTATACCAATCCGCTTTTTCATTTGTGATCCTGGAATAAGTTGTTTGTCTAATAAGAAGACTGAGATGAGTGAGATATTTCCCAGATGTTGTAATATCGCCCTTGAAATACAATATCTCCACCCTTGAAAAACATTTTTAGAAAGGTAAACAATCGAAAATAGATCATTGAAATATATTTTAGGATTCTGAAAAGGGAAACAGCATTAGTGGTTTATAAATATGACAGCTGAAACGAATGTCAAATAATTTGATCTGTTTGATGGTTGATTGAAATATATTTGGAATAGGCCTACTACCGACATCAAAAGAATAGTTCATTGGAATATATTCTTGTGTACAGAGAGAGAAACAGCATTAGTGTTTTATAAATATGACAGCAGAACGTGGATGATGTCAAATAATGAGATCTGTTTGATGGCCGATCCTTTGAATACGATCTGATTTCTATGATGAGGTCTACGTTAGAATGGCAGTATTTGATTGACATTGGTGTTGCTTTCCTTGTCTATCATTCGGAGACAAGGCTGATAGCGCTATCCTTTTCCAGCTCCACAATGTTGCCAGATGGGTTTATAACAAAGTGAAAATATGATTAATTATCAACAAAAGTTTTAATCTCAATTATCGAAATTTGTTACTCAATCATTGGAAAATTGACGAATAGAATATAAATGATAATTTTGAAAAAGAATGAACAGTTAATATTACATCAGATCTACAGGTATCAGCTATCCTCAGTGGCAAGGCAGAGAATTGGCAACGCTGCTTTCCTGTCTTTCTTCACTGCTAATATATCGTGGGTTTCACTATGTTAGAGAGAGAGAAGAGTATGACTTGTGTTTCAGATTTGATAGACGAGAGTCGATCAAGACTCTGTAGGATTCACTTTAAACTGTCAGCAGTATTTAAATGGGAAGCATTGATGTAAGGCAGGCTGTCAGTTGAAGTGAATCAAACTATATAGAACTGCCAACTAGGCCAGTGACTGCAAATAGGCCACATTTCATCCAAATGGCATGAATGTCAACTGAACACTCCTCGGCCAAGTCAGTCAGTTTGGGTAGGTCAAACTCTTCAAAAATAGCTGTCTATCAAGACGTAAATCAGTTTCCGTTTCTATTGCGAGATTCATTTTAAAATTTCAGCATTGGCATGTTATTTAAAAGAGATACTTATATTCAAAAATGAATCCGAAAAATTTGGATTTTTCAAAGTGAATATTGAATAATTATTAGTAA
This sequence comes from Nilaparvata lugens, assembly GCF_014356525.2. NCBI lineage: Eukaryota > Metazoa > Arthropoda > Insecta > Hemiptera > Delphacidae > Nilaparvata > Nilaparvata lugens. The sequence goes on along the minus strand of NW_024092969.1, from coordinate 8,399 downwards.
ACGAAAATTCAAATTAATTGCTGTAAATCACCCCGAAGACTTCTGCTACTAAAAATATTGACAACAGGGTATTTGCAGTAGCAGAAGTCTTCGGGGTGATTTACAGCATCTTATTTGGATTTTCGTTTAATAATAATTATCAATTCATTAGCATTTGAATAATTGCAGCATCTCAGTAATTTCCATCTGTAGACTGAATATTGAATAATAAAAACACTTCATTCAAATGGGCTACTTTCCAAATTAAAATAGTTGAACTATTTTGAAGTTTTTTTTAGAAAAAAAGGGTGCATCAAGATTTTGATATTGTTCTATGAATATTGAATGTTTACTGGAATTTGCTTTTCAGACGTGTTGATTCGTCATCCGTGAATGTCTAACCCCGTCTCATAGTCCGATTCTTTCCTTCATTATATTATAAATTGATAAACAGGCTATCATTTCCAATACAGTACTGTTCTAATTTCGATAAAGATGAGCTGAAAATTTGTGAATTGAAGCATAAATTTTGAAAAAAGTTACCAGCTCCTCATCAGTAAACATGATAAGCTTAGGATCTGTGAATTTAAACATATATTCCGATAATATTTTCTACCAGCTCCTCATCAATAAACGAAGATAAGCTAAGGATCTGCGAATTTGAACATTTATTCCGATAATATCTCTACTAGTTCCTCATCAATAAACGTTAAGTGGTATGCAATCCAATACCTTTTCCAAAGGGAACCTCTCAACACTCAACACTTTAACGAAACTAGACGCCCTCCCTTCTCCGTTTTAAGACTCTTTCACACACACCTCGCATTTCTATTATTTGACGTTAAAATTATACATTAGTAACAACATATTGCACATTATGAAGGCGAGTCACGTTGGTTAGGGGTGGGACGAACGGAAGTGTCTTTGTAAAGTAAAACGCGTCTACACAAGAATCTACTCAAGTCACCCCTCTTCCCCCTGAAATCTTCCTAACTGCTCCCCTCTCTGTCATTGAAATAAACTATATGCTATAAATATATATATCTATACAACTCGTACATCACCTATACCACCCTTGGTAACCTTACAATTGAATTGAAAAGGTGTATGAATGCAAGGATAGCATATAGCTATATATGTATATCTATATACTACTCTTATTATGAATGAATGAGTAAGCAGCCCCCCACCACTTAATTCGATTTGTCACTTGTTCAACTGAGTTGAGGGGAATTGAAACTGAATGGAGACAATATGGCCGCCAAATAATATCAACACTGACTTGCCCCTACGGTGGTCAGATAATAGTGTCGACATTGTCATAGAGTAAGGGAGATAATAGAGTGGCGACATTGCCATAGAGTAAGGGAGATGATAGAGTGGTGACATTGTCGTAGAGCAAGTGATGGACTTGGGAGGGTGGCAGAGGTTGATCAACTTCCTGACGCTTGGAGGAGTCTGTGAATAAGGAGTGCCAAGACTTATTTACACATAAGGGTTGTGGTCAAGATTCAAGATTCAAGATTCAAGATTCAAGATTCAAGATTCAAGATTCAAGATTCAAGATTCAAGATTCAAGATTCAAGATTCAAGATTCAAGATTCAAGATTCAAGATTCAAGATTCAAGATTCAAGATTCAAGATTTTATTCGCCATTAAGTACAGTACAAGTTTATCTTATACTAGCGTACAATAGGTCGTAGTCACTAATCTAATTAAGACTTATATTACAGTCGAGTCAAAAAGAATTAATTAAAATGAGCATATTATTCAATAAGCTGTCAAATAGTCATAAACATTAAGTATGCAAGAAACATAATTAACATGTATGCATGTTGAAACATAAATTACAAACATAAAACATACTTAAAGTATAAATCAGAAAACATCTATTAAAAACTATTGCTGATACATCAACCATACCGGTACGTCAAACTTCTCAAGTCATGGGCGAGAAATTCTTCAATTGAATAAAATGCTTGTTTTTTCAGCCAGTATGATACAGTAAGCGCAAATACTTTATATGGCAGGTTTCTGATTGATTGAGGTAGTTTATTGAACAAAATATATTGCTGATACTTGTGACTTCTGTGTGACTTGTGTAGCCTGATACTTGGAGTTACTAGGTTTTCTCGGTGTCTGGTCTGATACTCATGTTGATGGCTATGTCTATGGAAAAATTTCATATTTTTTTTTACATATATTAAATTGACATAGATATACATAGATGGAAGGGTCATTATATTCAAATCTATGAAGCTGTTCCTACATGTTTCCTGACTCTTCAAACCAGCAATACAACGAATAGCTCTTTTTTGCCATACAAATGCTTTTTTCACCTCACTACTATTACCCCAAAGTCTAAGACCATAGTTTAGTTGCGAGTGGAACAAACCATAATAAGTAAGAATCAAAGTATCACAACTAACGCAGGATTTTAGTTTTCTTAAGAGAAAAATGACTCTTGATAGCTTTTTGCATAAGTGCTCAATGTGACTACACCAGCTTATTTACTATCCAATACAATGCCTAATAGTTTGACAGGTTTCATACATGTTTGGTGGATATCGCTTAAGTTATTTCTAAGTGTGAAAATTATATTTTCTGTCTTTCCCTCATTGAGAACCATGCAATTCGCACTATACCACTCTTTACAACTTGCAATTGATGCATCTAAACTGTCCACCACATTGTCTACACTCTTGTTGGCACTAAGAATGGTGGTGTCATCAGCATATAGCACAGAAAAACAAGGTACATTATCATTAAAATCATTAACAAAGACCAAAAACAGAAAAGGTCCAAGGACTGAACCTTGCGGCACTCCAGCCAATACTTTCTTTGCTTCAGATCCTTCATCATTAAGTTTAACAATTTGATATCTATTGCTAAGGTAGTCTTCGATCAATTTAAGCTCTTTGTTTCTGACCCCATAGTATTCAAGCTTCCTACAGAGAATATTATGTGGTATAATGTCGAAAGCCTTACTCAAGTCTAGCATTTTTCCCCCTACAACCATTCTCTTTTCAAACTCATCCAGGATGAAGTTGACTAGTTTTTCAACGGCCATTGCAGTTGAACAGTCAGGTCTGAAACCAAATTGGTTTACATTCAGCAATTTGTTGATTGAGAAGTATTCGTACATTTGATAGAAAATACAGGCCTCAATTATTTTGCTTATGATAGGTACAATTGCTATTGGCCTGTAATTTTCTGGTAATTCTCGATCACCTTTCTTGAAGATTGGGCTGAGCAATGATAGTTTCAAACAATCGGGGAATTGACCAGTGAGTAAGACTATATTTATCATCAGAGTTAATGGTGTCAAAATTGATTCAATTATATTTTTTAAAATAAAATTCGATAGACCAAAACAGTCTTCACTTTTTGAGGAGCTTAAATTATTCACAATGGATATCACAGTTTCAGGTTTGACCACTTTAAATGAGAATTCAAGAGTGCTGCTATTAATACCCTCAGCAAACTTAAAATTATGCAATAGTTCAGCATAGGTCACCGAAGATTGGTTTAGATCTTTGGATACAGTATTTGGCACATTAACAAAGAAGTCATTGAGTATGTCTGGTGAAATATTAATTTTTTGAGGAGCTGAGTCATTTCCTATTTCCTTCTTTACAATTTTCCATGCTGCTCTACTCCTATTAGAGGATTTACAGATAACATCATCATTTGCCATAATTTTCGCTCTATCAATAGCTATACAATATTGTTTTTTGTAATTCTTAAATATAACTTTGGCATTTTCAGTATTAGTTATCTTCCAAACATTATACAGCATCATTAGGTGCTCCCTCATGAGCTTTAATTCAGGCGTGTACCAGTTTTTCTGACTAGATTTAGACTTTGGCTTATAATTAATTACAGGACAGTGTATATCAAAATAGGACTTAAAACATTAATAAACATAGACATCACAGAATTTGTATCACAGACATTGCATATGTATGACCAGTTATAACTAGAGAGACATTTTTGTAGTTATTAAGCCTATTAGTTGTAATGAGACGTCTTTTATGGATTTCTGTCTCATTGTTATTATTTTTAAAATTTCTGACAATATCTACGGAGAGATCAGCAAATATACCTGCATGGTCTGATATCAGATCCTGATCATACAGTTTACACTCAATACGTTCGGACTTAACACATGTATATATATTGTCCAAGCTTGCTTTTCCTCTTGTTGGTAGGGAGTGCACGTTATACAGATTAAAGGATCTCATGACATTTAAAAATTGTTGGATTTCAGGTCTATGTAATTCAAGAATGTTAAGATTAAAGTCTCCAGCAATTGCAATGAAAGAGTAGGATTTCTCAGTGATATAATTTAAAACTTCTTCTAGCTTGCTGAGAAAGTCCTGAATATTGGAGTCCGGTGTTCTGTATACACTTATTATTATACCTTTATTGTGGACGAGTTTTATGGCTGATATTTCGAAAACCTTCTCTACGCAAAAGTTACTAACATTCATAGAACTATATTTGATTGAGTTTTTGACTAATATGGATGAGCCACCATGTGTGAGTGGGGGAGACCTGCAGTACGAGGCAGCTAGGGTGAAACCACTTGGAACATAAAGTTTAATTTCATCATTACTAAGCCAATGCTCATTGATACACACAACATCAGTAGAATTATCTGATAAGATTAGCTCTAGTTGATTTAGTTTGGATCTTAGAGAACAAATATTTATTAAAAACATTTTTATTTTCTTCAATTTGTTGTTTTGCTTTTGTTTGTTTCTAAGCTAGGATAACCCTTGTTGTTTGGATTCATACAATCACTATCACTTCTACTTGATCTTATTTCATCAGATTGTGCCCTAAAAAATGATTGACGTTATTGTGTTTCAAGGGGATTGGGTCAAGAACTAGTTCCGTTGTGTTGGCTAGCTGATGCACCAATTCTAAAATCTTTTGAGAGACAAACTTTTTGCCTAAAGAGTTCAAATGAAGGCCATTTGATGTATGGAATCTTCTTCCTATATTGGTATATTAACAAATGAAACATTTTTAAATTTTTTGCAAAGAATGAAGTTCTCGTTGTTTGCTCTCTGGACTTCCTTGTTGATCGCAGACCATCTCGGCAGGTCATGCCTATGAGGCACCGAGAACACCAGCACATGACCTCCACGTCGGCTCTGCAGGTCGCGTAGTTTACTTCTAAGCGCAGATTGTAGCTCCTTCCTCTCATTGCAGGCTATATCGTTTGTGCCGGCAAGAAAAACAAGCACATCATTGGCGTTCACCTCACCAGTCTCCTTCACCACCTCCCTGAATCCTGCTCCAGGTTTAATCATGCTTGAGAATGTATGATTCTCATCTCTGAAATGTTTATAGACATCTCTCCTTGGCTATCAGCGTAAAACTGAATATTGAAAGTCCGAGTTCTAGTAGACCTTTTTTGCTGCGTTTGAGAAACAGGCGCCGCAGACTCGCGTGTCCGCGTTCTGTTCACAGTAACTCTGTTTGCAGGCAAAGCGAAACGCGAATCACTCCTCCCCAACACTGCGAATCTATTTTCAGTTTGAACTGGTGGATTCGAAGTACAGCTTCTCGATTTAAAACTTTGTTTGGGTGTAATAAAATCACCTATCTCGGATGCTGGTTGAGATAAGGGTGGAAATTCACTATCTGATTTCAGAAGACGAATAATTTCATTTTTTGTTGCTAGTTCCTGTCTCAATGTAGCCTGACTCGTTTTCATAGTTTTTATTTCCGATTTAAGGGATTCTATTTCTTTATCAGTTAATTCTTCGCAATGCAGAGAATCTTCAAAATCAAGTTTTCTTTTGTTTTTCTCTACTTCTAAGGAGGTTACTAACAACTTATTTTCCTCAGCCATATCCCTGAGATATTGTTGTAAGTCGTTATTACCTTCATGGCCGCGTCGTATTTGTTGAAAAGGGACGTAATTACAGGCACCAAATCTATTATTGCTTCGCTTGAATACTTATCACATATCCCTGATAAAAACCGCTACTGCCAATTCCGCTACATCTTGGTTAATTAGGTCGTCCTTCATATTATTTAGGCTTTGATGTATGTGACTACTCGCCTTGTCACATTCATTCCGGGTCCTAGTCATTCTATCCCTTGGTAAGAATCACGATCTCAAGTGATGAGAAAGAAATAAAAGGATAGATAAGATAGGAAATGAAGGAAACGCCAAGAGAGCTATCAAGGCATTGGATGAGATGAGGTAGCTCCTGAAAAGAAAGGCATGAGAAAAGGTGAAATGAAATGAAAGGAAAAGCACGGTGATTCTGTTCGCTAAAAGCAAATTAGTACCTAAATAAAAATTTTTATTCAATATTATTTTAATTCTGCAGTAGGCCTAGCTGATATCATTAGATGGGCCAAGTCCTGTAATCTTTCATTCAGTTCGAAATATAAACAAAGCAAAACTAAGAGATAAGAACACTCTCACCCAGCTGTAGCAGACGTACTTCGAATTGTATGTGTATATAGATATGTTGTATTGTGTTGAGTACAAAGTCCAAACTGCTATCTTCTGAACATTTCGGCTCTTCTGTACCAAACCTAACCTCACCTTTGAATATTATGGATTAAAATCACTATAACTTATAAATTATCCAATAAACAAATCTGATACTTATGCATAATATCAACAGCACACTATCACAACGAACTGGTCACAGTTTTGGTAATTCAACTTCCTGGAACAATCAAGATCGACTTCGAAACACAGAGCTAACAAGAACACAACTTTCCACTACAAGCGCTTATCTCTCCATGAGACTAGTGAATGATTAGTTTTTTAATAGCGCTTATCTCTCTATGAGACTAGTGAATGATTAGTTTTTTAATTTGTAATGGTTCAACAATACAGTTCAGTTCATTGATTTTGAGGTTAAGTATTTTGAAATAGTGGAGGGAGGGGAAGTATTTTTTTATCTGCAGTAAGTAGTTTTATTCGCAACCTTGAAGCTTAATGAAACCTCTCCAAAATCATAATTTATTCTGTCTTCTTCTGACATCTTCTGTCACATTAATTATTGTGTCATGATTCCATTACAGAACATACAGAAATAGCCTCTGAGTCTTGCATGTAAGTGCCTATTCAAATGAGTGGCCATTTTGAAATCAATTCAATTTAATCTTCTTTGTCAAAATATTACATCATCCTAACTTATGCACTTCAGCAACGCAGAAGACAATTTTTTGCAAAACGTCCCTCTTACATGGGAGCTGAATTCTGCAATCAGTTACCACTCAGAAAGAAAGAAATTCTAACCTTATCTTGAACTAACATTATCTACTAATATAATAAGAACTTTTATTGAAAGAAATACAAAGTAAATATTGTCAGCTAATTTCCCCCATCGATAAAATCCATCAGGGGGATTATCATGATACTAGTAGTTCTGTAAACAGTAGACCTCGCGCAGTTAAAAACCATAGCCTCCATCAGAGTGAATTATGTCCTGTCCTGACGTGTCGGTGAGATATCGGTGTGTAAACAACAAATGACTGTTTGAAATTATTTTGTATCGACAATAATTACCAATAGGCTTATTAATTATAATTATTATCAATAGAATGCTAATAATTTGTTGTAAACAACTATGCTACTATCATTAGAAGCTTACAGAGTTGGAAGCAGAGAAAAGTCGGGAGAAAATAATGAGCTACTTTAAGGTAACAATGTTGCATGCATCATCGTCACACAACACCTGATTTTCACCAAATGATTGGTATATTAATTGCATGCGTCGTCGCATGCAATATTAATAGTCTACTCGACAGCTGATTTATAATGAATAACTCTATAGTTGATTTACAGTAATGTTGGCGTTCGAAAGAGAACTCCTTTTCTTTTGTATTATCCTTAAAATGCAAAATTTCAAAAAAATAGTATATACGTCGACGCGCAATTTAAAGAGGAACATACCTGTTGAATTTCTGGAAATCTATTGTCGCGTTCGCCGTAAATGCGGAAAATAAACACATATATAAACATATAAGCATACAAAACATGGCAAAAAATGCAAAACGTCGATTTGAATCTTAGACCTCACTTTGCTCGGTCAATTATTTATATTGTATGAATGAATTGATGTAGTACTACTTAATTTGATTGTTACCCCTTGTTTCCAACATTGCACATACTTTCACTAGCATCTACAACACAGGGTCTAAGTGCAATATCTATAGAACTTCTTGATTAAAGATGAAGGAAATTGCAGGCCTATGCTAAATCACTTGAGGTTCATCGTTGGTTTGCTGCAACCCCATAATTGATGCATGATGACAGACTCTCATCTTGGGATAACTTTGAGTACTCCATCAACCATCGTAACAATAACACCAATCAGTTTCTCTTCTCTCTTTGTCTCACTCTGTCTCTTTTCCTATCTCCATCGCTCTTCCTCTAC
>NW_024092968.1:0-14117 GCF_014356525.2 Nilaparvata lugens | reverse complement strand
AGAGAAGAAGTAGGAGGAGAGAAGAAAGAGGAGTAGGATAATAAAAATCATCACCGGATTCCCCACACCACACAATATCCGTTGGTTTGCGATAAGAACGACTGACCCCAGCCGCTATCAGTGTTGTTCAATGACCGGCACATTTCCATAGTGAGTTTCATTTAAAACTGTCAGCATCAGTTGAACAAGGTGCATTGATACTATTCACAAGGATTGCCGACAGTTTAAAGTGTATCTAGCACTGCTACAGGCCCAGTATACATTGCTTATCTTTCAGCTGAAATATTTTTATTGACCAAGCCAACTCTGTTCTATAGCTCAACTGATTTTGCTTCCACTGTCGTGATCCACAGGCTTTGAAGTTGACTTTGAAGATTTGCTCTGACACTTTTTCACTAAGAGATAGACTTTATTATGGCAGTGGAGAAAGATGGGAGAACAGAGTTGCCGATTCTCTGCCTTGCCTCAATGCCTAGCTCCAAACTGATTTTGCTTCCACAGAGGATCACGGTTGGTTTTCAAGATTTGGTCTGACATTCATCTAGACTTCTAGACTCTAGAAATACGTTTATTACTACTACATTCTCTACATACTTTTATTACTTCATGAATACTATTTATTACATTAGCTATTCTGGTTAAAAAGATGGTTTGGTAATTGAGGCTGTACAAAAGGCTGAAAGAACTTTTTACTGGTGATATTTCCACGTTTATCATTAGTATATTATCAAGCTCTAAAAATAAAGAGTTTACACAGGAAACATATTTTTCCGATCATTACTTTCCACTTCCTTGCCCTATTACCATAGGTAAAAATATTGCTTTCAAAATATATTTCGCACCTAGGGCCGAAATAGACTTTTCCGGCTCGAAATCGGTTTTCAAGTCCGAGGCCGTAGCCGAGGACTAGAAAAGATTGAGAGCCGGAAAAACATTTTTGCCCATGGTGAGAACGTTATTTTTCGCCACACAGAAAAATAACAAATAAATATGAGAATAATTGTTTATTAGACACTTCCGAAAGCAAAACAGGAGGTCATAGCTCTAGCAATCTGAGGTATCTAATATCAGGAAATTTTCCAAGTATTTTATTTTTTATTCTGATTTGTCTAAATAACCTAAAAGATTATGTTCAATTATGTAAGAGGTTGAGTCGACAATGCTTGTTGTCGTGACTTCGGAATTTAGGTTAGAAGTTCTATCCTACTATAAAATCGAATTGAATAATTTATAATATATCTTATCTGTATTTTATTCATCCAAATAAAATGATTGTATCTTATTGCAGAATACTTATTCAATTCTAGAAGCATAACTGATTCCGTTTCATAAACCATTTTGTAAACACGTTCACATCAAATCAGAATCAGCTGACTTCAAGGTTATTTTACAGCCCTAGGGCCGTAAAACTTTTACCGGCCTGGTCAGAAAACAATCATTTTCGGCCTCCATATGACGCACGAAAACCACTGATTACATCCAAGTGGGGCGAAAAATAACTACGTACTCAAGTTTTCTATACGTTTCAAGGTCTACTAAGTCCAAAAACATGATTTTTGAGATATGAGCGTCTCAAGTTTACATTTTTAGGACATATCATTTCAATTCGGTGAGAGATAAATCATGGCCACCTCTAATAAAAAGCCGTGGCCTACGATATTGCAACGTCGCAGTATATGCCTAGAATCTAATGCATATGATTGGTGAAAAAGATCAGCGGGTATTTTTTTGAATCTTTTTCACCAATCATGTATTATATAAATACATAAAATTTGGAGGATATTCTTCATGGTATTTCTGATTGAATGGTACAAAAATTTCCTAAAAATAACAATTTTTGAGAAAGTTGATCCATTTACAAAAAGAGACCAAAGATTACTCAACTAAAAGTTGTTTCAAGTGATAAATTTTTCAGAATAATCACTAAATTGGTTACTTGGTCAAAGAATACATGACCAAGTCAAATTCGGCAATAAACATCAATCACGTTGTAGAATTTGAAATTAATGACATTGTTGCCAAGTTCTTGTTGATTGCTTGATCAATTATTGTGCAGAACAATACAATTATTGAAGAAATTGAGGCATCATTGAAAGTGACATAACCAACATTTTGATTTGGACAGTATAGTATATATTGGAAATGGGACATTTTTTGGCATGAGCCTGTTGTGCCTTTCCTCATGTTGAGTATTTGTACGCAATGTGATAAATAAATAAATAATAATTATTTGTATTATTTACTAAGAAGAGATGAAAGCATTGTGTGATGCTGAAACATGTCACATAGTGTGCCGATTGTCACATTTGTGTCAGCAACAATCAAATTTTCGACCAGGAAATTAGTTAATTTAGATTTTTTAGATCTTTAGATGTTAGATGTATTTCTGTAGGTTGACATGCAAGTTTTCAATAATTATAATCACTTCAAATCAAATAATTTTCCTTGACCAAAAAACAGTTTATTCCAATAATACAAGATCTAAACATATCAAGAAATGAAACATTTAAGTAGGTTACGCTTTTGTTGTGATTGAAAATTTTCAAAAAGGCTTCTAAGATTTTTCATAAATTATTTTAAAAAATGATTATTTTGATAATTATTATGAGTAGCCATCCCCCATAAGTTAATACGTCTACTCAAATTATAAAATCATTAATACCTTAACAGAGATTGAAAAGGCTGAAGGAAATAACCCATCAACATCTTATCAAAAAACTAATTTTTAGAGAATTACAACCTCCTATTAGAAGACCATTATAAACCAGGATTAGTTCCCCAAGTACAGTCCACACGACCGTGACAATCTGTGAGAAGTCTGCTAACTTTTGTGGGGGACTGTACAAAGTGTGAGACAAGAGGCTGATACTTGCACGACATCTGGAGTTCATCTCTCTTCCACATCCTCTCTCACTCTCTCTTCTCACCCCTCTCTCACACTCATTACACACACCCTCTTCCGTCCAACACAGATATAGACTCTTAAATTAACTACAAATATAGATATTCTCATTAAGATTGAAAGGCTACAATGATTGGAGAATATAGATATAATATAGTTTAGAAACATATAAACTACAAATATAGATATTCTTATTAAGAGTGGTAGGCTTCAGTGATTGGTCGATATAGATATAGATTAACATGTGTAACAAACTTGTAAAAAAACTATGTACAGTAGTTATACAGATTTGAGGATGTATGATAGCGTGACCAACAACTATAGATATAAAGTTGTTCTTGATGAATTGAAAATTTATGTCTCGTATATAAAAGCGAAATGGCACTCACTCACTGAGACTGACTGACTCACTCACTCACTCTCAGAACTAAAAATCTACAGGACCAAATTTCGAAACAGTTCATCAATGGTCAGTCAGTTGTTAACTGGTAACTAATAATAATTTTGTCAGGTTGGCATTAAAGTTGAGTTGACTGTTAGGTTGGCACCACGTTAAAGATTGAATGCATTTATCCGCGGATAATTTATGGGCACTGCACTTCAATCAGAGCTATTCCTGGTAATATTATATTACTAGCCGTCAGCGTCAGGCTCGCTTCGCCATATCCGTTTAGCCAGACGTTTAGTCTGGACCCCGACTGTGTATCGTCCTAACATATGATAAAAATGCTCAAATTTTAAAATCCATTCAGGCGAGCGAAGCGAGCTGCTGATCTCATCTTGGACGATCCAGTCGGTGGTAGTGCAGGGAACGGAGCCCCCTGGCTAGACAGATATGCGAGCGAAGCGAGCCTGACGGCTATTATAGTTAATATTAGTGGAGTCTTATGGAATCTTATTCAATAAATATAGGTATGGAATTGTGTGTTGAAAATGGTAAATATATAGTAATAATAAGTGGAGTCGTATGGTTGCTTATTAATAAATATAGTATAAAGTTGGACAATATAAATTAGAGTAACTTGTGTAATAAACTTGTAAAAAAAACTATGTACAGTAATTATACAGATTAAGGATGTAGGATAGCGTGACCAACAACTATAGATATAAAGTTGTGCTGATCACTTGAAAATATTATGTTATACATTAGTGGAGTCTTATGGTGGCTTATTCAATAAATATAGATATAAAGTTTGTACTCTATAAACTTGAAAATTGATATAGTTATATTATTGGAGTCTTATGGAGGCTTATTCAATGAATATATGTATGAAATTGGTGAAATAAACATTAAAAATATATAGTTATACATATAAGTGAATCGTATGGTGGCTTATTCAGTAGATATAGGTATGAAGTTGTATGTAATGATCTTGGAGAAGAATTATATAGCTATAAAGATTCTATATTATATGGTGTCGTGTTCAATGGATAAAGATATAGAGTTGTGTGACAATATATGGTAGCAAGGGATTTTGTCGTCAGCTTATTACAAGACTCTGGTTTATTTTAGAACCTCACCAAGTATAATTTTTATAGGACGTCATGATAATATTACAGAATAGCAGGTAACCTGTGATCCGTAAGGGCCTTGAACCCTTGAAAAACAGACAAAAAAACTTGACCTATTGAAATCTTGAAGAATTGGAAATAGGCCTATAACCATCCTCGGTAAATTAAGAATAAATATGCAAAACTTCAAGTTAATCAGTTGGGTAGTTGAGACGTGAGTATGCGTCATTCGTGAATCTCCTATCCCGTAAGTGTATAAGTCGAATCTTTCCTTTATTAAATTATAGACTAGCAGATAACCCGTGCTCCGCAAGAGTCTAATTGAAAACTTAACAAACTGAGAACTTGACCTATTGGAATCTTGGAGAATTGGAAAGAGGCCTATAACCATCCTCGGTAAATTAAGAATCAATATGCAAAATTTTCAAGGGGTAAAACCTATATGGATTGCGGCATGGAACGGTCAAGAGAGAACAATAACCCTTGTTCGACGCTGGTTGAATGGGAAACAATAACTGTCAACCCATGTCAATGCTCACCCAATATCACACAATAGATCTCTAAATGCCCCCATCCAGACAGGTTTAGCAGCATAAAATATATTCTCAAAACCTACTCCAAAATCCACCACTCTGGTCCGCAACTTACAACTCGACGTAATAATGTATCGTTTAGAAAATATCGATTAGCACAAGGAAATTAGCTCTTTGATAATATTAGAATAGGCTTGAAATTGTGTTCCATAATGATGGTATTCAACTATTTTTCTAAATTTAATAAGAATGACTTGAAAATTCTGTTTTGAAACAATATGTATATCTCTGATAACCTGATATGTCTGATAACTCTGATATGAGTTATAAAATCATTATAATTATACAAAACTCATTTTTATTGCGTGAAACACACCATTTAATCGCGGGGTTTGGTTAGGTAAGGTTTACCACACGACGAACATAATATCCTTTGATTAGCAATTCGATTATACATCAATAAAAACTGGTGTATATGCCTTCACGGTTTTGATCTTTGTCGCATCTTGATAAGCTCTGCAGGAACTCCATGTTACACCAGAAGCTACAGAGTACAGACTGTCTAATACTTTGATGGACCTGAATTATAACTTCGATGGACCTGTATAGAACACGGAAATGGGATCCCGCAGTAAAAGTCTAAGTGTGGAATGACGTCACTAAACATAATAACAGGATGGGGGCATACGATTAATTGCACAAGGGTCGAAAATGTGCTAAATCTACCTGCCAAAAGGTCTCGCAGTTGTATTGTTCTAGCTTGACCGTCCCATGCCCCCATCCAGATAGGTTTTACCCACAAACTGAAAACTTGACCTACTATAATCTTGAAGAATTGAAAATAGGCCTATAAACATCCTCGGTAAATTAAGAACAAATATGCAAAATTTCAAGTTGAGTAGCTCAGACTTGATGATGCGCCATTCATGAATTACCTATCCCGTATGTGAATAAGCCAGTTCTTTCCTCTATTATATTATAGTAAGAGAATGCTCCACCTTACTCCAGGTCCGGTTCATGGTTGGCATTATTGATTTGACAACAAACTATAACATTATTGTAAATGAGGCTGACGTAAGTGACCTCCTGTAAAGTGAACTGCCATTTCAAATTGGAAAGGCCACCACTTTTGGACATTGTCCAGAAAGTGAGACAGGAGATTGGAAGTGGAAGTAGACTGAGAGAGAGGGATAGAGAAAAGAGAGACAGGAGATTGAGAGTAGAAGGAGACTGAGAGAGTGGGATAGAGAGAAGAGAGAAAAATAGGTGTTTGTGTGTACGAGAGAGTGGAAGAAGGAGAGAGAAGAAAGAGAGTAAAAGAGAGAGAGAAACTACTACACTAGTATTTGTCATGGAATATTATTGTTCAGTGTGATGGATATAGCCTATGTTGTACCAAGATGGAGAAAAAGTACAAGGAACAAAAGAAGAACTCCAAGTAGAGCAATAGAAGAAGAAGAAAGAAAACTGGAGGGATTGAGATTATTAGAATAAGGGGAAACAGAAGAGTGAACATCAAACAGTAAAAAAGAAGAAGAAAGCGAAGAAGAAGAAGATGATGATGAAGAGGAAGATGAATTATGAAGAAGAAGAAGAAGAAGAAGAAGGAGGAGGAGGAGGAGGAGGAGGAGGAGGAAGATGCTATTAGGAGAAAATGGTAACCGAAAAGTAAAAGAAACAAAAGAAGGAGTCTATGTGGAGCAGTATAGGAAGGAGAGAAAACAAATGAGATTAGAAAGAGAAGAAGTGGAGGATCAAACAGTGATGAGGAGAAGAAGTAGATGAATGATGAAGAAGAAGAAGGAGGAAGAAGATATGAGGAGAACTTGATAACCAGGCAGAGGAGTAAGAGAAGAGCATGATGAGATGGAGAGAGAAAAATCTGAAGAATAAATAATAAAGAAGGAGATGAACATAAAATAGAAGATGAAAATGAAGAAGTGACTGTGAAGGTGTAAAAGAAAAAGATGAAGGAGGAGATTGAGATTCAGACGAATTAGAAGAAGAAAAAATAAATAAATTGAGGAAGAAGGAGAAAAAGATTGGAAAGTTTCTGCCTTGCTTTTGAGACCGATTTTCGATAGTAATGATTTATTATTATAGTCCGTGCAAATTTACTTCCGACTTGGGATGGACATGCGCAGTAGAGAAAGCATACAGCGGGAGGGAATACAGAGGCGCGATGTTACCGTTTTGAATCGGTCAGCGTTCTCCAACTTCTAGTGACTGTTCATGTGCTCATGTTACACACGCGAAGTTTCCTGTCTGAAAGCGGTCAGACGACTGACAAATTGGCAACTGCGCTTTCACCTATTACTCTATTAATAACTGTTGTGATTGGCTGATCTCTCTCCATTTCTCTGCGCTGCATATCCCTCCAAGTCTGAAGTAAATTTTCAAGGACTATAAGTCACTAAATCATTTCCAAAAGCAGAAAATAAAAAGCTATTGGATAATATGAAGTGATAATATAACTTGTGATACAAACGATAATTATTGGGATATATTTTAATGGGAATATTGGAATTTGATCTGATCGGACAAATAGATCTAATTTTTGTCATCTCTGATATCCACTACAGGAAGCATGGAGTTATAAGAGAAGGTGGAAGAGAAGAATATTAAGGAGTAGAAGTGAAAGAAGAAGAAGAAGAAGAAGAAGAGAAGGGGAAGAAGAAGAAGAAGAAGAAGAAGAAGAAGAAGAAGCACAAGAAGAAGAACAAAAAGAAGAGTGAAGGAGTAGGAGGAGGAGGAAAAGGAGGAGAGCCGGAGAATGAAAATGAATAGAAGGTGGTGAAAGAGAAGATATGAAGAAGTAGAAGAAGAAGAAGAAAGAAAAAGCTCAAGATATGAAAGAGAAATAGAAGTTAGATGTAGAGCAAGTAGACCGACAAATGCATTTCAAAGTCTGGTGCATTGTTTATATTGTATGTTAGCGACAGACTATCACTATCCTTGTCCTACAACATGATGTGTGCCCTCTTTACACACCCACACACGCTCTCTCACACTCTTTCTCTATCTGATCCCCCTTATCACACTTCTGTCACTAATATTCTTTCCTGTCCCTCACTCACACTCTCTCTCTCACACACTCCCTCATTCATCCTTCTGTCTATAATATTCTCTCCCATCTACTGTCTTTGTCACTCTCGCGCTTCCTCCCTCACACTCACCGACTAACTATGCTAATGTGCTCGTCAAATATTTTTCTCTATTTTTTTCAAAATACTAATAATAATGTCATTATGGTCGCCGCGGTATGTCTCGTGTTTACTTATGCCTTCCACGAAGAAGAAGGAGAAGAAGAAGAAGAAGGAGAAGAAGAAGGAGAAGAAGAAGAAGAAGAAGAAGAAGAAAGAGAAGCATTGAGAAGAATTAGATGAGAGAAAATGAGAAGAAAAAAAGATGGAGGAGAGGATGAAGAGGAGGAGAAGGAGGAGGAAAAGGAGGAGGTGATGAAGAATGAGGAGAAGAAGAAAAGGGATAAGAAGAGGGAGGAGAGGAAGAAGAAGAAAAAGGAAAAGAAGCAGAAGAAAAAGAAGAGAAAGAAGAGAAGAAGAAGAAGAAGAAGAAGGAAATGAAGGAGATGGAGAAGAAGGAGAAGAAAACGAAAAAGAGAAGGATTAAGAAGAATTAAGGAATTGAGGATGAAGAGTAGGAGAAGGAGGAGGAAAAGGAGGAGGTGATGAAGAATGAGGAGAAGAAGAAAAGGAATAAGAAGAGGGAGGACAAGAACAGGAAAAAGAAAAAGGAAAAGAAGCAGAAGAAGAAGAAGAAAAAGAAGATGAAGAATAAGAAGAAGGAGAAGAAGAAGAAGAAGAAGAAGAAGAAGAAGAAGAAAGGAAGGAAGGTTGAGAAAGGTTCTAAGCTAATTACAATTCCCCTCCCTGCCCACTTGTAGAGTGTTAAGTTGTATTATGCCGACAGGACGAGCTAGTGTAGTGCTTAGGACTTGGGACTTACCGCACTTAGCTAGGTACTTAAACTTCATTTGCATTGGCGGCGACTAAGTAATGGTGCTCTTGCGTACTGATGTTTAGTCTGGGACTTATTTTTCTGTGATAATATTCTGTTAAATATCTACTTTCCTTTGATATCATTAACTATTTGTCATGTAGTAATATCATATTATCAATATCACAATATCAATATTTTAGTCTTGTGTAATAATTACTTTCCTGGTAAGGGCTACTTGTATCCACATAGAAATCTAAACCTCTAAGTATCCCATTTTCAACGTTATTTCATTCACTTGAAAATTACTTCAATAGTCGATGTTGTGAGAAATGAAATAAAGTTGAAAACAGTGTAAGTCACTTTTATTCTCAACAAGCCGTCAGGCTCGCTTCGCTTGTTATATCCGTCTAGCCAGGGGGCTAGCCCTGGACCCCCGACTGGAACGTCCAAAAATGAGATCAGCGGGCTCGCTTCACTCGCCTGCATTTTTCATTTGAGCATGCTTCATTCCATCAGAAAGTCAAAGTACTGAGAAAAAGTTAAGGAAAACGCAGAAAAGCTGAGGAAAACGCAGAAAAGCGCTGATTTTGGTCGTTTCTTTGATGGAATATTAGTCACCTCATTACAAAATTTTCAGACCCTAGCTAAACCTCTGTACCAAATTTGAACATTTTCTGTCTATTACTTGATGAAAGATTTGAGAAAACGCTAATTTTGGGCGTATCTTTGGCGTTATTTCAAATACCTTCTAAACAACATTATTACACCCCAGCTGAGCTTCTGTGGTAAATTTGAACATATTCTGTTCATTTGTTATCGATAAATCTGAGAAAAAGCAGAAAAACGCTTATTTAGGGCTTATCTTTGAATTTATTGCAAATTCCTTCTAACACAACATTATTACACACTAGCTGAGCTTCTGTACTGAATTTGAACATCTTCTGTTCATTTGTTCTTGATAAAGCTGAGAAAACTCTAAAAAAATGCTGGGAAAAGTATCTTTGGAAATTTCTCCAAATCCGTTCTTAGTGCGCCTCTAAAGGGCCAACTGAACATACCTACCAAATTTGAAAGTTTTTGGTCCGGTAGATTATTAGTTCTGTTAGTGAGTGAGTGAGTCAATCATCAGTCAGTCAGTCAGTGAGTGCCATTTCGCTTTTATATATATATATATATATTATATATAATTTTTCAAGCTATTGCAATCTATATAATAAGAGAGAGTAGGGTTGTGTTTGTTCGCATCAAAACATGTCAACTTGTGGATTGCATACCGGAAAAACGGGAATGATTCAGATCTCCAAATTTTGCACATCGAAGTCCAAATTTCAATTTTCCTTCTAGATTAATTTTGAGAATTAATTTTCAAATTGCATTCATAATTTATTGGGATGTACAAACCATAATATTATAATAAAGAACTATAATCCAGAGAGACTTCCCCTTGGAAACAGATGGTTAAATTGGTAAACCGAATTAATAACCAGTCCTTTATTTTATTCCTTACCTAATGTCAGGTTGGCATTGAGTTGAGGGAGGCTTCTAAACAAAATTAGAGCTCTGTCACTTAATCATGCTAGTACCAAGTTGAAGAACTTATCTACACTACAATGAAGGAAAGAACTGGCTTATACCTATACACGTACGGGACAGGAAATTATGTTTGACGCATCATCACATCTAATTAAGCGAGGATGGTTATAGGCCTATTTCAAACTATTCAAGATTCCACTATTAAAGTATTCCTTTGCGGAGCACGGGTTACCTGCTAGTCTATGATAATAAAGGAGAGAACTGGGAAAGATTGGGACACGTACGGGATTTCACGAATGACGCATCATCACGTCTGGTATAGAAGACTGATTCACTTGAAATTTTGCATATTTTTTATTCTCAACTAGCCGTCAGGCTCGCTTCGCTCGCCATATCCTTGTAGCCAAGGGACTCCGCCCCCTGGAACCCGACTGGATCGTCTAAGAATGAGATCAGCAGGAGCGCTTCGCTCGCCTGCATTTTTCATTTGAGCATTTTTATCATGTTAGGACGATCCAGTTGCAGACTAAACGTCTGGCTAAACGGATATGGCTAGCGAAGCGAGTAGCTCTTATTGAAGTAGCAGTGCCCATCAATTTTTTTTTCCGCGATAAATGCATTTCAATCTTCAACTTGGTGCCAACCTAACAAAGCAACCTCAACTTAAAGATGCCAACCTGACAAAATTATTATTTAGTTACCAGTTAACAACTGTTTCGAAGAGGTTCTCTGGATTATGTTCTATATTAACATGTGTTATGGACATTTTCATTATAATTGAGAAAAGAAGAATATACATGCTAAAAGACGAACTTTAAACCCTTAAAACCACCCTGAGAGTTAAAATATTGCCAAAAGATTTCTTAGTGCGCCTCTAAAGGGCCAACTGAACATACCAACCAAATTTGAACGTTTTTGGTCCGGTAGATTTTTAGTTCTGCGAGTGAGTGTGTGAGTGAGTGAGTGAGTGAATGAGTGAGTCAGTCAGTCAGTGAGTGAGTGCCATTTCGCTTTTAGGCCTATTTTAAAATCTTCAAGTTTCCAGTTTGTCAAGTTTTCAATCAGACCGTTGCGGAGCACGAGTTACCTGTTAGTAAATAAATGAATAAATTGAGTTTAGAAAGCCCATGAAAGAACAAATCTGTAGAAATCTGTAAACGCAAATCTGGAAAGAGCTTCACAGATCACAGATGCAGCCTATAAAATTCCCAGTTTCTGTCTACAGACCTCCCGTAGAAGAACATCTGTTGTCAAGCTGTCGAATTTGTCCCCGTGGTTTGCAAGAACGAACTCAAGAAAAGGGACAGAGAATGGGATAAAGGAACAAGTGAGAGGATAAAGAAACACAGGAAGAGGAGAAAAGAGAAGACAAGGGGAGTAGTGAAGGTCAGGTGATTATTCCCCTTGAATTGGTCCGATCTTTGTGTTTGTTCAATGGACGCAAACTTTCTTAAATCGACAATGAATATTGTTGCAAAGCTCTGTAACCCCTATAAAATACTGTATTGGGCTTCAGATATTGTTTTTGGTGAGATATAGTGATATTTATCCATGCTAAAACAGTAGAATATTGTCTAAAAATATTCCAAAACATGTATGTGATTTTTTAATAAATTCGTATAGAATTTTTAGGCAATATTATAGTATATTTCTTCCTGTATTGGGTTTGAAAACTTGTTACCCAGAGTAATTTTGAAAAGTCCTAAATATGGGAGAATAGAATACACTCCATTGAATTAAATCTACTATTATTTAGGAACGTACATTTCTCATTCATGTCCATTGAAAATCATTCAATTTACAGTTGGAAATTGATGAGAAATTGCATTTACTTGGATTATCGTTTGGAAATAATTATATTTCAATTAACTTTGAGCACAGGTTCATAATGATTAGAAGAGTTTTACTGTGTTGCTGTGAAGGTAATGTTGTGGTAGGTATCTATATTGGATTGGATTAAATTAGATTTATTTATTTATGTATGTCACAATATTTACTGGCTTTTAAACAAATTTACATTAAATGACGATAATGCTAGTTATTCAACGAATTTCACAAAGCAAAGCTAATTAATCATGAGAATAAATATAGAATGGAATTAGAATAACGATAATATAATAATGTGATATACTTCATAAATCGGCGGTGTTTCAACAAATAATTGTCGATTCTACACGAATTTCTATTCAAATAATTGCTTCTAATAATTATTTCTAAATAATTATTTCTATTCAAAAGGATATAAAATATCCTTCCCATTAACACACGACCAGGTATTGGATGGATACGTCTCGATCTGTCACAAACACCAATATTATAACAATTTGTGATACTTGTTTTGGTGTTACACCATTATAGATCTCCAGTTTGATAGTTTTTTATTCTACTAGTGATTGATAAAGTTGTAACAACTGAACTAGTTTCTCAAATTGTTAAGTTAGAGGTTTCGATAGTATCAAGTGATTTTCATTCAACAAGAGAACTCCTCCATCTATAATTCAATTCCTCTACCAAACTCACGACTTGAAAACACTGATTTCATGTTGGTAATCAACAATAATATTCTTCCTTTTTTGGAGATATATTTCTGTGTTCGTTACATTTTGTGTCGATAATTAGTAATAGTGTTTTCTTTTCTTTGCAGGTGGGTACTGGAGAAAACTTGAAGGTTTCCTGCTTGAAAGGAGAATTGTTGACGTACAGTATTGGATTATTATTATAACAAGTTCAGTGTTTATTTGAATCATTATAATTTTTTAAAATCGCATAGTATATTCTCCGAAGATATGAAGTATCACGAATGATACATTTGATGATATTCATCATTTGTTTATTCCATTTTTGTACAAAACACTATAATCATAATATGATAATGACCATGGAGGAAAAACTAGGCTGAGTCTGTACCATCATGAAATATTCGCAGTGATATTATCCTTGGAGTATTAGATATCATCACTGATAGAAAATCAAGTTACATTTTTGAACTTCTTAAAAATAATCTTGAATATCATCAGATCCCAACACATCTGTCATCTTATGACTAATTATGACTAAAGAAAAAAGACTAAAAGAAAGAATTGGCTTACATACACTTATACAATAGGAAATTCTCTAATGACGCATCATCACGTCTCAACTACTGGACTGATTAACTTGAAATTTCGCATATAGATTCTTAATTCACCGAGGACGGTTATAGACCTATTTTAAATTCTTCAAGATTTCAGTAAGTCAAGTTTTCAGTTTGTCAAGTTTTCAATAATTAGACCCTTGCGGAGCACGGGTTACCTGCTAGTCTTCTTAAAATAAGTTGAGTGATTATCATTGTTATTCCCGAAATAAATTGGGACTCTATTTGATGTCTGACTTCCCTTCCATTGTTTCATTATATCTGTACAAACCTCTAAACCCAAAAATCTGGTGTGGCGCACGTTCACACAACTTTCCTTGCCGTTATGAAAATTGATCATCTGACGCTAGTGTTGACGCGCATCTCAAGTCTACTTATAAACAAAGGATCTGAGCCAGCTGGTGACAGGACAATAACGCTGGAGACACACAAGATCTGCTATCTCTTCATAGTGAATGATTAAATTTAATAGAATCAACAGTTGCCAACCGTTTGCAAATGATTAATCACATTTTCTCGAATTTCAAGCTTATTCTCAATTTTA
>NW_024092967.1:0-14048 GCF_014356525.2 Nilaparvata lugens | reverse complement strand
GATTTATTAATTATAATTTTGTTAATTGACCAAAGTATATCATATCAAACTTATAGACCGAACAGGTTTTTATTTGCAGATTTTGTATTAATTGGAAGTATAAGTATCAGTATTAAAATAATATATTTATGAATTTGAAACTCACTATTGTGAATATTAGCAAAGCCTGTGATAATATTCAGATTTTAGAAATAGATTATTTGAGTGAATTATAGATATATCTAATATTTTATGCACATTTTTTTATGGGAATATATTTTGTGTTTTATGTCAGCATACAAACTCATAGAATTTTTATTATATCCTAACTCATCTCGTGATATACAGTTTGAGCTGTTTTAATACCAACAAATATTTAGCAGCACCTAAAATTATTGAATCAAGTAACATTAATCTTATTCAGAGCACTCAATATTATCATCCTTTGATGATATTCATCTCATCTACCAGAACAAGTATATTAAGAAATTATATTAATAAGGTTCCAGTTATATCATATAAGGATCCAGAGAACTTCAAGAACTGGCGTTGTAAGGTCTAAGGAATTTCGGAAGGGTATATTGGTGAGTACTTGTATTCATAACGAGCGTTTTAAGAATCAACTAGAAACAACTATAGTTGGTCCTTATTATTCTCTAGTGATACATGGTTACTGATAATCAGTCATCAAATAGTTTTTTACTTTCCTTATTGGTATTCTTCAAGAACTTCATAGAAGCAGCGGTAAGAATTATCAATCACCGGTCACTGAACCTTATGGTGATTATTGTATTTATAAAATTCATGTTTCTACCACTGAGCTAGAGCTGAGGTTGAACCCAGTAATTTTGCGAGCCGGACGGCCTTAATTTTTTGTGAATTTATTCGCAAAAGAGGGAATTTAGAGACTGCTCTATAAATACTAATATCATCGCTCTATCATGAGAGGTAACCCTCCAAGGGCACAGAGCACAATCTCACATAATATGTCACCCAATCAGTGGGGCAAAGGTTTACAACGTCACACCTACCAATCAACTACACTTCAACTCCAAACTACCGTTTTAATACCAGTACACAATAATTTATCACAGGGTGATATGTTTATTACAGCTGGTAACTTCAGATGCTAGATCATATTTCACAATATGATCTTGAATCATGATCATCTTTTCGTTCTTCAGTAGCCGCTTGGCCAAAAGTTTCGAAAACATATGTCTGTAAAATGGAGTAAGAAATAATAATTTCTATTAGCCCCCCTATTAAAATTTCTGTTCAGAAACCATCTGTAATATTCACACAACATATTACCAAAATTTCATGCCGATATGTAAAGTAGTTTTCAAGTCTACAGGGAACAAACAAACAGACATTCATTTTTTTATAAATAGATTTCCATCCGGCTCAACAAAAGCCTCTCTAAATCAAGGTAGAATAATAAGGATTTAGTTCTGTTGTTTTAACATTTCTCAAATCACTTTCAAAAAGTTCATGTAGTACCTACTATTGTGTTTGAGACACTTCTGGCGCTATCATAGTTTCACCACTATTCTGTTCCACAGTCCTATCTCTTGCAGTCGTTAACTATATCTATAATAATTATATAAAGTAAAGAGCTGGCTTATGCACGTACGGGATAGGAAAATTATGTTGACGCATCATCACGTCTGAACTACTGGACTAATTAACTTGAAATTTTGCTTATAGATTCTTAATTAACAAGGATGGTTATAGGCCTATTCTCAATTCTTCAAAATTTCATTACGTCAAGTTTTCATTTTGTCA
The DNA here is from genome assembly GCF_014356525.2 of Nilaparvata lugens. Taxonomy (NCBI): domain Eukaryota; kingdom Metazoa; phylum Arthropoda; class Insecta; order Hemiptera; family Delphacidae; genus Nilaparvata; species Nilaparvata lugens. The sequence continues at coordinate 12,284 of NW_024092967.1, read as the reverse complement.
AGTTTTAAAATAGATCCTTGCGAAGCACGGGTTCTTGCTAGTTTCTCCATGGTACTACACTGTAGTGTTCGTGTCTTTGATTGGCAATAGAATAATTTTCCCATAGATCTTGTACTAGAGCTTAAAGATACTTTTGTAAGACGACTAGTTGTCATAAATATTGAATGGTAGATTTGGATCAATTTCACTGTTGTCAAGGGATATTCCCTTATTGGATATTGCCTACCTAATGAAAACTTAAAACCTTCAAATATTTTGAGAAGTTCACTGCCTCTACCTGCAATTTCGATGATGTCACAATGACACAAGAATCCAAAACCAAATTCTTGACTATGTTATTATCATTATTATTCGAATCAAATAGTTCCATTATTTTGTCTTAAGCAAGTACAAATAGGAGTTGCTATCCTAATCGATACATATACATTGTTGATTAACAGAAAAAATGTTCAAAACAGGAACATTACAGAATATCCTGCTACGATAGCCTATATAATAACAATATTCAAAAGTAACATTAGGAATTACAAAAAATACACAAGTAGTTGAAAATTCAATAGAAATTATCCAAACTATATCTAAATATACCAATAGGAAAATTAACAGACAATGTGATGTAAGATTTGGAATTTTGTAGCTACACTTGCTGTCTGAGAATTCTACTTTCTGTTGAGAATTCTAAGGTATAAATTATCCAACATAAATATACAAAATTTAATATGTGAGAAACTATGAAAACAAGTGATAAAATGACCAGTAAATCTTGAATGACAAGAAAAGAGTTTATTTTGACAAGTAATCTCTGAAACGAATTAAATTATCTCAAATACATTCCTTTTTAATACACAATCATTTATGTGAAAATACTTCAATCTTCGTTCTTTGATCCCAAATCACAATGAATATAATATGAGAAATTGTCGCACTTCACCAATAAATTCCAACATAATGATAATCCAAAAATCAATTAATCGGGTCGATACCAAATTACTTCTTTGGATCTTTCTTTGATAGCCTCGTTACAGTAGTCCATACCATTTTTTTTTTGCATTTATCTCGGAAAATATGCATCTTATGAACATTTGATCTCCGTGCAAAATTAAAGCTTACAAAATTATCAACAAGTTCTGTCCTTCACATTTTTTCCATATCTCTCATAGTTTCTGAGATAATATCTGCTCTTGAAGGTGAGACATTTTTTCAAAAAAAAACACTTCTGCCTCCAATTGTTTTATCTATTCGGCCTTGTAATTCTGAACGATTGATGGAAAAATCCTTGCTGATAAAGCATCAAATTATATTCAATTTGATGTATATTTTCACTATTTTACGCATTTCCCTACGACTGTTGCAGCAAAATAGTGTTTAGAGTGAAATTTTCGGGTACGCGCCACCTTAGTCCTCCGACACACCCAGAACCTGACAGGAGTGGACAGCGACTATCTCATCCATCGACACCGTACGCCAGCGAGGGAAAGACTGTTTTGAAAGAGTCTCGAATTGGCGTGTGCGTTAGGCGCCAAAACCGGACACTTTTACATCCGTACAGAAACGACAAAGTCAGACACATCAAATCTCTGACACCAAAAACAAGACAGTCAGGTTATACTTCTTGGACGGACTGTACTACGCAGAGCTGACTGGTTTTCAAACAATGGTATGTTCTCATGAATCCCCACATGTAGGCTATTCTTAACAAGACCATTGACAATTTATTTCTGAAACCTATCACTCTTTCTATCCCTCTTCGTAGTAATATCAGTCGATGACTTATCTTGTAACTGTATAATTCCTATTTATCAGTCCTATATATATTTTATAAGTCCTATATCATTCCTATTTCGTGCAGTTGTCTCTCTTTTCTGCAGTTATTTGGAGCTTAAATAATAGAACTATTAGTAAATTTCTTGACACAAAACAAAAATAACTTCACTTAATAGGTCAATTGTCAAGATTAGTGAGTACACTGAAACTTCTCTATAATTCGTAGTTTTGTCATCAAAAACACTGTAATTAGTATTCCATAAAGATAAATACACTAATATGCCATAGTAACTGATAACTCCAGTAATGAGTTCATCGAAAATTATGCTACAGTAACTGATAACTCCAGTGATGAGGAGACCGAAAATCACATCAACTGATGAAGTGAATTGGAAAAAAGGGTGTTGTGATTTATCATTAGTAAGCTGGAATATTAATTGCATGCAATTACCACAATTTACCCATTTATTCATAACAGCTAATGCTATTTAAGAATAATCACATATACTGTCCTTTATGCCCCGAATTCAGCTGATTAATATACAAATTTTACATCAACTCGCTTTCGTTAATGTCTGTCTGCCTGTCTAGGTATTGTTTGTTTCCAACATAGCCTATATGTATTAGATAATACAACTTGTGATAGCAATACCTTTAACGTTATAGTAATTGGTATTATTAGTTTAGGGATTTTGAATTCTGATTGTTAATTATTTACCCATACGGAGTGAACTTTAAAGTTCTATGGATTCACATATAATAATATAATAGAGACACCCTTGGTTGAAGAACTCGCTCATGAACAGTTGTATTGATCTCTGAAATCTTTTACAAGTATGTCAAATTAATATTTAACAATATTTTCTAATATTCATTCATAGAGGCTATATTATGAATTAATTATGGGCAAAGATGGGATCAGTATCAATGATATAATTTTCTCGTATTTTGTTTTATCAGCTCGATATTGCAGAGCTTGATATATAATTCGTCACCCTCCAAAATTCGTATTAAATGCTTGGTCCCGTAAGCTACAAATTATATAGGTTCTACTGTGTTGAATGTAGTCTAGGCCTACTGGAGGGTTAATTACTCGAACATTGAGAATTTTGAATATAAAAAATTATTCAGTATTGTTTTTCATTTTGAATGTCATTTTCAATACTGGAAGATATACAGTTATCATTTCCCAAAATAGCGGGAAAATGTTATTTTTTCATGATAATATTTTGATGATTGATTTTTCTACGTTTCAACGACGGGATTTGCTTTTGTCTGTATATGTATGTTGGCATGTTTGTAAATTAGCTTTTGATGATTACAGCTTGGCAATGCTCTCGGTTTTATTTATAACAGGTAATATTGTCATCGTCAATACACGCCAATCAGTCATTGGATGTTTTTCCGATGTCCGAAGGGCTAATTGAAGTGACATATTGACAATGAGATCTGTTTATAAATGCTGTACGAGGTCTACTGTTCACAGAACTACTAGCTACAAGTATTCAACTGCAGAAGTCGGAAATAGACATTTCATTTTACTCATGGAAGACACCCACCCTTATCTATCTACTTCACGTCTATGAAGATAACAATATCAAAGAAACAGAGTTGAAAGTACAAAGATATAGAGATGGAAATTTAGAAGTGAATGAATTGCTATAATTCAATTACTCAGGTATATTAAAACTGACTACTTTAGCATTTACCTGATTAATATTACCGCAATCATTATGTTTTAAATTCAAATTTGCGTTGCGTTGCTGTCACTCGGCTGCTGTCTGCACAATTTTCTCGAATCATGCAATAACTTCAAAAAAATGACGTCAACAAACTTGGTGACTCAACACATCTGTCTCGTTTTCGGCAAACTCTTTCGGCAAACAATCGGCAAACTCTTTCGATCAGCTGTTTTCAACTGACGATGAAAAACTCTCTTGATCAACTGTTTTCAACTGACGACGGAAAACTCTCTCAGTCAGCTGCTACTCGGTTGATGAATATTATTACCGTACCTAATCATTTTTAAGTTCCCTCAGTGAGTTATCCTAAACATGAGTCCTAATCCAAATGATGATTCTCGTATCACAAACTCTATATTTCAAACTTAATCAAAATCGTTAGAGCCGTTTTCGATTCCATCAGACATACAAACAAACTAACAAACAAAATTGAATACGATGATACATACGCTATATAACATCCATATGGGAACGTCTGTTATATAGCCCAGTCAATAAAGGTTTTTTCGATCCGAAAATTAAATAAAAGCTGAATCTTCCACCATCGATAGAACCCTCCCAGAGGGTCATTCTCCCAAAAGTCCCAAGAAATCCCCTTGGAGCTTTCCCCCCTAGCCCCCCTCAAAGTTGAAAAATGCAGGTAATCACGGAAAATCAATTATCTCTGTACCCATTGATCGGAAACAGTTCTATTATATGCCATTCGATTCGTTACATTATGGACTACAATATTAGTTATATTCATTTTTTCAATAAAATTGATAGTTTTCTTGATAAAATAATATATAAGTAAAAATTTAGGGGGTTTGCGATTTGATTTTTTTGTTTTCTTCGATTAACTTCAAAGGAAGTAGTTTTAAAGAAAAATGAGCCGAATAATTAATGTAGCCAGTCTCATTGCAAATCCATTGATGTATATTTTTATGTATTTGCGATTCGATTTGACGCCGTGGAAGGGGAAACAGTCGACGCGGAACGGCGCGGCTGACTCTCTTAGCCATAGTAAACAGCAAACTGGAAATCAATTATCTCTGTAACCATTAATCGGAAGAAAATCTATCATATGTCATTCGATTCGTTAAATTATGGACTACAATATTAGTCAGATTTTTTTCCTCAATAAATCGAACAGTTTTCTTGATAAAATAATATAATGTAAAATTTAGGGGTTTTTCGATTTGATATTTTTGTTTTCTCCGATTAACTCCGAAGCAAGTAATTTTAAAGAACAATGTGACGAATAATTATTGTAGCCACATTCATTGCAATTCATTGATGTATATTTTTATGTATTAGCGATTCAAGTTAACGCTGTGGAAAGGGGAAACAGCCGACGCGGCTGACTCCCTTCACCATAGTAAACAGAATAATACTGCTGTCTATATTGCATCTCATTTACACTATGGCGCTCGAAACAATTAATTTTGTCTATTGTTTTGACATGCGCTGTATATAGATTTTCACTTTTCAATACTCTAAAAAATATTACAATTTCTTGATTAAAAAATAATAATAATGTCGAGTGACCTGGCTGGCTCAGGTCTGGTGTCAGAGTTTTCAGGTCGCAACTGATCAATTTCAGGGCCTCTGACATGACCCAACGACTGCTTTTTAGGCAGCCGGGAATTTTCTTGATTTAACCATGCTCATGATAAAAATCAGGATTTCGTTGTTCAAAGAATTATTATATTAATTTGAAGTGTGCCTTCTCCATACGAGTCAGAGGTAACACAATTTGATAACTCTAGTTTCAGATATTGATGTTTTTCAACGAAGTTTCATGATATATTATGTGTCCGACTCCTTCATCTTATCCTTATTTTGTGAAAAAAGATTCAAAATTTATTTTCATAGCTTTTCTTGTGTTTTATCTTGTTTCATCACTCTTTATAATTTAAACACTTGATAATGGAATGAATATCATAAGATCACGTGAACAAAAAAATAAAATAAAAGGGTAGGGTGGGCCTACCTGAGATACTATATGATAACACTGTACTCCTGATAAGTTGAAAATTTTCAAGCTGAAAGTAGATTAATTTGTTGCATATTCGGTTCAAATATTAACAAATGTTACCAAATATTACCAATATTATCACATATAGTGAAAACGAATTACTCTGAAGCTTTCTATTCTCACTGAACATGAAGAGGCAATACCAAGCCAGAATCGCAGTTCCGTTCAAATCATTATTATCAGAGCTTTCAAATTGATGTAACTATGAATGTTATCCCCATCTCACAATTTCCCTATTTATCCTTATCCTGATTCATAATAAAGTAGTTGATCTCTATAATCACAAAAATCAATGTACAGTAGGCCTACCTATAATAAATAGTAAAAATAGCAAAATTTCTAGTAATAATGCAACTTTTTCTAGGTACGAATTTCAAGGCTCATAAAATGACTTTTTCTCAATCACAGGCAGAAATTCCAATGATCATCATAATAGTAATTTAATGAAAATTGTTTGTATTGTACATTGTTCGACGTAAGATAAGCTACATCTTTAAGGTAATCAACGTATTTAGGGTTATCATGTTTATGAATGAAAGCGAAACTGTGATAGAAGATTAGTCAAACTGAAATATGAACATTATAATGCATATTTCTGATCAACTATAATTACAAATCATAGTATCAAGCCGAAATGAATTGAGCAACTGAATTTCAAAGTTACTATCCACTGTTCAAATCGCACTGTGATTTCCTTTTACTTCCAAATGGTTTGAATTGCCTCACTCTTCAACGTAACAATTATTGTAAAAAAAAACAGTGGAATGTGAACGTCATCCAAATAGCATTTGAATTTCAATTTTCAGATCATGAAATTCATAAAAAACTAATTCTTGAGAGAATAGTGATGAATTGCAAACAGTGCAAGTAACATTGATACAAAGCGATACAATGAAAATCAACATCGATTAATTTAATACTGGACTTATCAAATTTATATTACCGTTAATTCATATTATTTATAAAGCTTATAAAATGTAAAACCAACATTTTAAATTTTCTCTACTGGAGCAAAACATCGATAGAAAATAAAGAAGAGCCCATTATAAGCACAATATACTTGTGTACTAGAATTCACTTGAACTAACTTATCACTTCAACCCTTCAATGATCACAATGAACTAGAATGGTATAAAAACCATGAAATAGATAATCAGCTTCACCCAAATAGCTTCAAAAAGCTTCACCCAACTAAATCTGTGAATGCTAAGTCATAAGAAATCATGTTCAATAGATTTAATTTGAATGCTTCAAATAGAAAATGATCTATCTTTTGGTGCACTAATCAAAATCAATTTCAATCAACATCAATCGACATAAAGAATAGCTTCTGCCAACCTTGTGTAATGAATGACAAGATGCGAGTGGAGGTGAAAAATCGATATGTTAACAAAAATAATAGAAGATGATGAATCATCTTTCAATTAATCTTATACGGTAGGGTACTTTGTGGTTAAATGTGAAACACTTTCATGATTTTCCTACCTTTTATGCATGCTTACTCTTCCTTAATTTGAATGTTTGCATGACTTTCATCTTTAGAATCTACTGAATTTTCATATTGGACTGTCTAAATAATGTAGATTCAGCTAGTAAGAACGGAAGATAAGCTACTTTACAGAGAGAATCATAGAAAGTTTCAACTCAACAAGCTCAATGTATAAATTTTTTTATGCCTCAGCCGTCATATATATTTGGCTCAACTGAAGGTATATTATCAACCTGGCTTGGAGAATATTAACTGTAGAAAACAGCAAACACTGCACGCTATGATTTTTCAGGAAATTGCCACTGTTAACACTATTGTAATCTATGATTTATCTCAGTTTTTGACATTCATAACTTATAATAAATTTTAGCATGGAATTATGATCATACACACATATTTTAAATATGTATTATATTATGTAATAGTAAGAATATTTTATCGGTTGCAAACATATCTTTGTCTGTCATAGAATGCATGATTTAGCACATATAACAAAATGATTTTGAGAATTTAGAGAATTAAAATGTGAAAAATTAGTTTCATCGCATGTCAAAACAATAGACAAAATTGATTGTTTCGAGCGCCATAGTGTGAATAAGATGCAACTTAGAAAGCAGTAGGCCTACTACTGTTTTTTACTGTTTACTATGGTGAAGAGAGTCAGCCACGCCGTACCGCGTCGACTGTTTCCCCTTCCACAGCGTCAAATCGAATCGCAAATAAATAACAATATACATCAATGGATTCGCAATGAATGTGGCTACATTAATTATTTGTCTAATTTTCTTTAGATTATTTGCTTCGAAGTTAATCGGAGAAAACAAAAATCAAATCGAAAAACCCCTAAATTTTTACATATATATTATTTTATCAAGGAAACTGTTTGATTTATTGAGGAAATGAATACGACTAATATTTTAGTCCATAATTTAACGAATCGAATGACATATGATAGATTTTTTTCCGATTAATGGTTACAGAGATAATTGATTTCCAGTTTGCTGTTTACTATGGCTAAGAGAGTCAGCCGCGCCGTTCCGCGTCGACTGTTTCCCCTTCCACAGCGTCAAATCGAATCGCAAATACATAACAATATACATCAATGGATTTGCAATGAGAGTGGCTACATTAATTATTTGGCTCATTTTCCTTTAAAACTACTTGTTTCGAAGTTAATCGAAGAAAACAAAAAAATCAAATCGCAAACCCCCTAAATTTTTACATATATATTATTTTATCAAGAAAACTGTCAATTTCATTGGAAAAATGAATATAACCAATATTGTAGTCCATAATGTAACGAATCGAATGGCATATAATAGAACTGTTTCTGATCAATGGTTACAGAGATAATTGATTTCCCGTGTTTACCTGCATTTTTCATGTTTTAGGGGGTTGGGGCGGAAAGCTCCAAGGGGATTTCTTGGGACTTTTGGGAGAATGACCCTCTGGGGGGGTTCTATCGATGGTGGGAAATTCAGCTTTTATTTAATTTTCGGATCGAAACTGCTTTTTTGGACCTTCATTGACTGGGCTAATAGTAGACTGCACAAAACTAATCCGATGTTAGTTGGAAGAGCTGAGTACCTTCCCGTGTTTACCTGCATTTTTCATGTTTTAGGGGGTTGGGGCGGAAAGCTCCAAGGGGATTTCTGGGACTTTTGGGAGAATGACCCTCTGGGGGGGTTCTATCGATGGTGGGAAATTCAGCTTTTATTTAATTTTCGGATCGAAACTGCTTTTTTGGACCTTCATTGACTGGGCTAATAGTAGACTGCACAAAACTAATCCGATGTTAGTGGAAGAGCTGAGTACCTCCTCACCCCTTACCATAAACTTTGCCAATTCTTCAGGTGTACTGTATTATGAAAATATCAATATTAATTTTTACTTATAATCAGCTGCCTATGGGGCCTAGGCCCCCCTCAAGGATCAGATGAATAATGAAAATGCGGGTCTATCTACACGAATCCTCAGAGTCTCATAATGATTTAATACTTTTCTTTATCAGCAGTAGTATAATTCCTTCTACAGTATCAACAATGTAGCAAAATTGCCTTGAAAGTATGGTAGAGAGTAATAATAATATATTTTTCTCTGTGGTATAATTTGAATACAGAATGGGTACACTTATTGATCAGAGCACAATACGTGAGTTATTGAATAAATTTCAATGTGAGAATTAACAAGTTGCAAGATGTCACAGTGAAAGCAAAAGAAAGGGCACAATCAGACAATCAAAAATGTATGTAAAGGGTTGTTGAGAATTAAGGAAACAGCTTGATGTATCTTTAGCTTTCTAACTGGGAGTTATTTTCCAATTAGAATATGATCCACAATGAAATTGTTGAAATTGTCATTGTAAAAGAAAAATTTATCTTTTTCCATGATTTTTAAGAAATCTGTTTCAGTGTATTCCTACTCTAGGGCCTCTCTGTAGACCCATATTTCTAATAAATATTCCATGATTGAATTCAATAACTAATAATGTATATGTTTGTATTGATACTTCAACCACATTTGTATAAAATTGGAAAAAATGAAGCATATAATAACATCTTCTAATGTAACATTTATGGGGAAAAACCAGGTCCCTCTATCCTTTGGGGGTATATTCCTCCCCCCCCCCCAATACCCCTTGGTTTTTACCCCCCCCCCCCTTTAGCAGTTTGGTGAAATGGCACCACTGAAGTTGAATGAAATCAACTTGGTAATTGTATGGCAAGATTACGATACTTATGAGCTCTACTTAGAAATGGATTGTGAAACAAGATAATTGTACTGGAATGTAATAAACTGTGATATTTTCATGATTATATAAAAGCATTAAGCCATTCATTTCAATCATTGAGAGAAAACCAATAAGATGCTCATATTATCTCTCAAATCTTAATACATTAACAATACACTACCGGTAATTCACGTGTAAATAATACTGATGTGGTCGATTTCAATGAACATTAAATGAAATGTTTGTTTTCTTCTAAATGTCTATACTTGAGCATTCTGTTAATTTCGAACAGAGATCACTTTTACGGAGTTTTCTCAGATGATGCAGCAATCACTGAGGAATATCCAACACATAACTCAATAATCCAGGAGAGAGTCATCTAAAATTAAACTATTAGTGCAATATTGCTAAATATTAGTGTTTTTCAATAAATTATTAATCCTATAAATAATGTCTCTTAATTAATAAATGATAAGTTATGGAGTTCCAAATATTATAATATTTTTCGCATTCCCATTTTTCTTTTTTTTTATATTTGAATCGCTTCATTTGGGTCACTCGTTGTTTAGTCGAATATAGTATTATAGTATTTATTTAATAGTATTATTCAGGTATATCTATCACATAAATCTCTCTCAGCAGCTACTATATAAACGCTTAAAATAGGTTGCTAGGGAACGATACTGATAAGAATATGTGATGAATAATCTATCCTGTTCTAGGCGAGCAATATTTCTGTATCACAGATATCCAAAAATTTCAACACTAAAATGTGAATATCTTTGAAACGGTTTGATATATTTATGAGCGATTTCCACCATTCATTGTCTCTTGAAATTCTTATTATTCGAATCTTGTATTAAAACCTTCCCATAGAAAATTTTTGATTCAATGTGGCGGAACGAAGATGGCAGACCAAAATTATTTTGAAGCTACCTATAGAATTTTTTTCAATTTGAATAAAATCCCAGTGGAGCCCACTGTTATATTATCTTTGGAAAAGGAACATTAAGCTGTTTTCCTATTAATATTACGCTGTAGGCCTACGTGAATCCATAGGACTTCATAGGTTTCTCCGTATGGTTAAATGATTCAGAATCAGAATTCGAATTTTGTTAAATCAATAATACCAACGACATAGCAACTGCCATCACAATTTGTATCATTAATATTACGCGTATGCTACTGAAGGATAATAGTCAGGCAGACACACAGGAGCAAGTTATTTTGTCTCATGCAGTACTTTCAATGTTACTTTTATATCCTGAAAAAGGACGAAGAAGTGAGTAAAATATTTTGTTGTTCAACGAACTTGACCTGTAAAAGGTTCGAAGAGTGCGTGTTCAAAATTTGAAGCTGATCGATCAACTCTTTCTAAAGTTATTGTAGTGCATTCAAACAAACAAGCAAACCCACAGACTGGCAACAACTTTGAACTTGAGTAAAAAGTAAGAACTTGCTAACGCTCGTTCAACAAATATTATTGAGAGAACAACGGGCGGTATTATCAAGTTGGGAGCACATAACTTGAAGGAGTAAAATAATTTCAGTGTAGGGGATTGTGTATTTCACAAGAGAGTGTGGTTCTGAGGGATATAGGCCTATAGTGAGAAAGTGAAGAAGTGAGGATTTAATTGAATTGCAGTTTTAGTTTTTTTTTGCACGGCCGGCCCTCTCTCACATTCAACCATTAACCCTCCAGTACGATGCTACATCAACTATATTATACAATCCTACTCGGTGGAATGGGGAAATTCACATATTACAAGCAAGAGTTGATAGTAATGAATATTATTGACACAAAGAAATTTACAAATCTAGGCATGGGAAAGTCAAATTCAAGATAGGTTGTAGATAATTATGTCTAAAGCATTGTATGAAATAATAACAAAACCCTGAGGGTTTTGAAGAAAGGAGAGCATTAGCACACAACCGGGTAAGAGAGAGAGTTAGAGAGAGAGAGAGAATGAGAGAGGAAGCAATAGAACTAGATAAGGTTGAGATAAGAGACAATGTCACGCAGGAGTATTGTCCACACTTCTACAGTCACACTAAGTTCTAAAAAGAATATTTCAAAGAAAGTACAGTCTTCTCCAAAATTGAAACCAGTTTACTTCCAAGCTATTCTGTCAGCTTAACTCACATAAGCGTCAAAAGCTGATAGCGACAACCAGAGACTGTTTTCCAGGTAGAGAAATTAGTCACGGACTCGCCCCGCCAAAACAAGACACTTCTTTTTCAGCACAAGAACGACAAAACTAGCCACCGCCAAAACAAGACTGATTTTTAGTGCTAGGATGGATGTGTCTGACTTTGACGGTGGTGTATCCTGACATCGCCCCGAAATTTCTGTTCAGCAACAATAGATCATTGACAATGAAATTTGGAGGAAATGTTTGACACACAATTTTCGACTCTACAGCTTTGTTGAGAGTAGTTTGGAGGTGAGCATATCAAAAATCCCATCACTACATCATGTGCTGACGGATGAGGGTGGTATGAAAGTTGCATTTTCCACTTATTACTTACATGCTTATATCT
>NW_024092966.1:0-13869 GCF_014356525.2 Nilaparvata lugens | reverse complement strand
AAGAAGAATAAAAAGAATCAACCCAATTATTAACCTATATTATAGCAGAAAGTGAGAAAACATAAGTAAAACGCTAATCATACAGTGGACAATGAACTGAATACTGAAATAGTATTTGTGCAACTAGTGCGCAAAGTGACAGTTTGCTGCACCGAAAGAAACGTTTACGCCCGAGCCGTAGGCGAGGGCGGAATGGTTTCTTGAGTGCAGCAGAGGAACTTTGCGCACGTATTTCACATTAAGTTTTTCCTACAGTTACCATTGAATATGAAAAGTGGGTAATTATGGGTAAATTGTCTGAAATGCATCAAATGTTTTCTGTGTAATTTTATTATTGATAAAAACCTTAATTTATTGTCAAATGAATAAAATGTTGTCCTTGGTATAATATATAATGACTAATAATTAGCGCGTTGTGCTTGGTTGCACCTCTGCTCACTATAGCAGCCACAGCAGTCACTGTTACCAACTTCATTTTGATTTTGCTGCACTGTTGCTCCATATAACCTGCTAAGTATTTTGCGTTGCCATGTTGCAAATCTGGAGTGCAGAAAAATTTTTCCCGCACTAGAGCGGAAAAGTGATTCTTTTCGTTCTGTAATCAGTGCAGCAATGGCCACTTTTCAACGTAACTGTAGGAAAAGAATCAACCAATTAATTAATCTATATTATAGCAGAAAGATTGAGATAACAATAAGTAAAACGCTAATCATACAGTGGACAATGAACCTTGAATACTGAAAAAAGATAAACCTTAAAACTTGACAAATTGAGAACTTTCCAAACCGAAATCATGACCTTCTGAGAACTTGATAAACTTGGTACTTGATGAACTAAAAAATTGATGTACTGGACACTTGATAAACTGAGATTTCAACGATTTGAAAAGTTGATAAACTGAAAACTTGGCGAGCTAGAAACCTGAAGTAGGCTACGAAAAAATCTGGCGAACTGAAATCTAGACTGAATGAAACCTTAACGTACTGAAAACTTGATAAACTTAGATCTCAACGAATTTGAATGTTGAATACTCTTCATTCGGTGAAAACATAAAATTGTAACCTGTTGCCAGCATCAGAACCGTGTTAGGCTAGTTTCACATACATTCGGTTCGGTTTGGTTCGGTTCGTTTCGTTTCGGCAAATTCCGATAGTGTGAAACAGTGATTCGGTTTGAATTCGGTAACCGAATAGAAACCGCATAGAACGAAACGCCAACTTGACTCTAATAAATTATTCCATCAGGTTCAAATTCGTTCCTAGCGAAAGGGCTACTTTCACACACATTCGGTTTCATTCGGTTCGGTTCGTTCGTTCTCGGCAAATTCCGATAAGTGTGAAACAGTGATTCGGTTTGAATTCGGTACCGAATAGAAACCGCATAGAACGAAACGCCAACTTGACTCTAATAAATTATCCATCAGGTTCAAATTCGTTCCTAGCGAAAGGGCTACTTTCACACACATTCGGTTTCATTCGGTTCGGTTCGTTTCGTTTTCGGCAAATTCCGATAAGTGTGAAAAGTGATTCGGTTTGAATTCGGTACCGAATAGAAACCGCATAGAACGAAACGCCAACTTGACTCTAATAAATTATTCCATCAGGTTCAAATTCGTTCCTAGCGAAAGGGCTACTTTCACACACATTCGGTTCGGTTCGTTTCGTTTTCGGCAAATTCCGATAGTGTGGAACTTGATTCGGTTTGAATTCGGTTCCGAATAGCAGCCGCATAGCACCGAACACCCCCTCGACAACAAATAGGTATCATATTCGAATTCGTTGCTGGGAAACCGGAAATAAGAACAAAGTCCTACACACGCTCGCTTTTTTGTTACTTTCCTTACCCTACTACCATAGGTAAGGAAAGTATTGCTTTCCAAAAAAATTAAGGTAACCCTAATTTTAAGTTTCTATACGTTTCAAGGTCCCCTGAGTCCAAAAACATGATTTTTGGGTGTTGGTCTGTGTGTGTGTGTGTGTGTGTGTGTGGTGTGTGGTGTGTGTGTGTGTGTGTTGTGTGTATGTGTGTGTGTTGTGTGTTGTGTGTGTGTGTGTGTGTGTATGTGGTGTGTGTGTGTGTATGTGGTGTGTGTGTATGGTGTATGTCTGTGAACACGATAACTCCATTCCTAATCAAACGATTGACTTGAAATTTTAAACCTAAGGTCCTTATACCATGAGGATCTGACAATAAGAAATTCAATAAAATTGAATTCAAAATGGCGGATAATTACTAAAAAACCAGGTTTTCACAGTTTTCTCGAAAACGGCTCTAACGATTTTCTTCAAATTATACCATGGATAGCTATTTATAAGCCTATCAACTGACATGAGTCTCATTTCTGGGAAAATTGCAGGAGCTGCTTAATATTTGTGAAAAATGGCGGATAATCACTAAAAAACCATGTTATTCACGGTTCTCGAAAACGGCTCCAACGATTTTCTTAGAATTTATAACATGGATAGCTATCTATAAGCCCTATCAACTGACATGAGTCTCATTTTTGGGAAAATTGCAGGAGCTGCGTAATATTCTTGTGAAAAATGGCGGATAATCACTAAAAACATGTTATTCACATTTTCCCGAAAACGACTCTAACGATTTTCTTTAAATTCATACCATGCATAATTACTAAATGCATAAAATGGCGGATAATTACTAAAAAAAACATGTTTTTCACGATTTTCTCAAAATAACTTGACCGATTTTTTCTGGTAAACTAATGGGGGTCCACCCTATCTTGAGAAATGGACTTTGTAACCTCCTTCTCGTGCATGAGGTAGGTAGGTAGCGCAGTTCATAAAAGAGCACATAGTCGAGATATTTCATCTGCAGAACAGCTGTTTTGACGACTTTAAAAAAATGATGACTAAAAAAAATCATAGAATTCACAATTTAGACAGACGAAAAAGTACTCTGAAAACAATATATATAAACATATACAAAAGTCTGATCGTAGTTTCAAATTGAGCAAGGAAAGTTTTGTGAGTGTACCACACCAGATTTTTTCTATTTTAACCTGATATCGTGATTATCTGTTTAAAAATCTTCCTGTCGAAATCATATATGGTCAATTCATTTCTGTTAGTTCACTGAAGTATGCTTCTCAATGGATAGTTTGCTAAAAAAAATATGAAGATAAAATAATTGAAACAGGGAGAATTTTATTATTTTTCATTTTTTCCATGAAATTACATGATTTCATTTATGTAGAAAAGAGATGAACTAGCATGAATTATTGTGAAAATCCAAGCACAGCTGTTGTTGAGAAGAAAAGACTTAAGGTGTGTAACATATTAAATCTGGGTAGATGAAAAGCCCTAACAGAAATAGTAATAGGTCTAAAAATAAAGTAATTGGCTAATATCGCCAAGCAGATAATAATCAAGATAAGATAGCATCAGCTTGTTCGGCTAAATGGTACAAGAACTAAAAGGATTTGAAGGAAGTTTATTACTCATAAATAGATTATTTATAAAATATTTGAAGATTGAGGTTATGTAGATGTATTCACGGATCGGTGACCTAGAGATCGATCAAACCGAAGAACGTAGAATCTGACCAAAACCCCTTGGCAGAGCTTTATTGCATTCGGATGGTGTGCAATGTGAAAAAACACCCGTCCACGTGGCTAATTATTAGGTAGCATGGAATTAATATTAATGTATAGAATATTAACTAGCATGCAAAGAGCATAAATAAAAAACCAAATAAAAATAATTTAATGTATTCAGGAAATAAGAGTTACCAGGCGCATGAATACCTAATAAAATTTGCATGCACCAATAGTAAAACGGCAGTTAATAGGCGGCAACTGTAGGCCAATTCAAAAATATTTATATATATTTATATAAATGTACTAGATTTTGTGTAAAAATTTGTGTAATCTATGTTATCAATATGGCTCGAATGCAAAGAAATTATTAATCATATAATCTAAGCAATATTTTGGCATTTTTTGTAAGATCTATTTGAATTTAATGGCGGAGGATTGGGATATTTAAATTTTATGCTAATTTGAAAGTCGGAAAGAGGATCTGTAAAACTTGAGAAGGAAGAACCAGCACTCGCCAGCCAGATGCCACCATAAGAGGACCCCAAATATTTTAGAGCGAAGTACCTTATTAATAATTTTGTAAAAATTAAAGTTAAAGTAAATTATTAAATTTCTTAAAAGACTTCGTGATGCTATTGTGAAGCAGAAGTCATTTTTCATTTTTATTAAATTTATAACCCCTTGGAGGAGACGATTCCGGCTACCATATTCCGGACCACATGGAGTTGGATCGACATCGGCGGCTTACAAGAAGATTTTCGACACGTGAGTGATTAAATTTGAATTTAGTGATGGGCGCCCTAGTGCTTCGAAATAATCTGATGATCAAAGCTAGCTCGCCGAAAGGGTTATTATAAATTGAGAAATTAATAAGAGTAATACTTGCGCAAGTAAAATTAGTATTAAAGGTATTTAATTGAAAGAAAAATATATAGATCAATATTTTAGAAATTTCTTTTAATCAAAGAAGTACGAAATCTAGGCTATCAAACGTATGCATACAATATTTAATTTTTGCAATACAATTTGCGATAATTTATCATAGTTCTAATTCACTAGATGAATGGCTCTACCTATTCCGTCAGGTGCCGAATCTTGCACCCTGAGATGAAAATATATATTCGATACAAATAAATCTACTAAATACTAGAGATTTTAATATATAGATATATTTGGATTATTAGTGGCTAATTTATCAAGCTGATCTTAGAGCACATATTTTTGATTGAATTATCCAAGCCGACAAGTATTAGCAAGTACATGTCGCAGCTACATGCAAAAGAATGCATATGATTTCAAGATAAAGGCACATGGTAATGATTCGTGCCATAAATCTAGAATATAAAGTTAGCCTGTGATATTTTTATTGATTTCAAATATTGTTCTATTTTTATATTATATTTTTTATCGCTCTATATATATTTTTTGCCTCGATTGATCTTTGCATTATTTGTGTAATATATGTGTGAAATTTTCATGGTGTGCAATTTATTTTATATTCCTCATCTCTATAGTATAAGTATCATTTATATATATATATTTATTATTTATTGAATTACAAGAGTTATTGGAGAAGCCCATATCTAGGCCTATCAAGATTTTTTAAGACTGAATACTATTAGAAAACCACGCCCTAATTATATTAAATCTCATGCTTTACCGACTGATGCCAAGCAGGAGGCTAATCGTTATTTAAATATAAAGAATAACGTGACACAAAGACATGTCGCCCAACGTGATAGGCCACGGATACGACACAAAGACATGTCGTACCAACGTGGGACTGATGATGAGAGCCAAGCTCATTGAATAATTATTTGAAATTAAGTCAATAACCATATTGAAAATTATAGATAACTTATACGAGTTGTGAGGAAAACTGGCGAAGGAAATTTGTATTACTTTTTGGGGAATCAATAGCTTTAAATAAAGAGAAATTATATGTTTTAAAGAAAATTTTATATTATTATTATTGTAGAAAATATATTTTATAGAGAGAGCTATTATATTTTATGGGCCTAAACTGCTAGTCAGAAATCAATGAATAGTATTATTATATTATAAGAGCTTAAGTAATAAATAGGTTACCTGGCTTGTAATGTCCATAGGCCTATCCTCATTTGTGTCCTTATTAATGCCTTGTTGGCCAAAACTTTCACTTTTTTAACAAACACTTGACACTTAATCCATTTTTAAAATATGAGTCTCTTTTCGTCCACGCAAAGTAAGGTAGCAGACACACTGCAGACGGCGATAGTAGCGGAGATCGACGCTGAGGGGGGCGCGATGGAGTCCAACGCCCAGATATCTTCAATCACCGCCAAGAATCCTGTGAACAGTAATAAACCGTTAAATGTCTCCCAAGAAGCAATAAGGAGGGTTATAGTAGAGGGGATGATCAAGTCATTTTCTAATAGTTTAGAAAAAACAATGACCACAGTAATGAAGAACTTAAAGGCGGAAATGAAGGAAATGCGGGAATCACTGAAGGATACATCGGTAAGAATGGGTAAGGAGACTGCGGAAAGAATAGATAACCTACCAGCACAAAACACTTCACAAATTCATGAAATAGCTACAAACAGGAACAATAGTCAACTTATTTCCATAAATAAACAACAGAATAGTAAATCTACACAAATAGCTCACCTAAATTCTGATATAAATCAAAACAAAGTACAACTTAATTCATTGGAGACAGCCGTTGGAGAACAGCAATTATTTTCATCTGAATTAAATGCCGAAGTAGTAGATAATGAAACAGAAGCTTCTAGTCATTGGAAACAGGCCCAAGAGAAGTTGGTACAACTTGAAAGTCAAATACATCAATTTCCGCACGAGAATATAGAGCCTATTCCCATAGCAACGTTTGATTCACTACACAGTTTCAATGAATTAGGCCGTTTTGACAATACAGACCGCTATCTCCAACCTAAAGAATTTATAGATCAGATAAAACTAATTCAATCATTAACACCCACCTCTTGGAATTTTTGGCGTCTTCGTTTGACTAGTTTATTGATTGGCGAACCCCTGATGTTCTTTCGGAGTAGAGTCCATGAATTACATCATTGGATGAGTTTGTAGCTGTCTTCCTGGAACAGTATTGGAGCAGAAGTAAACAGTTGGACGTGCTAGCGGACATCATATCATGCGATTTCAACCCTAACTTAGACGGTGCATGTACCACTTTCGTCACTGCCCTACAGTTTAAAAATTCTCAATTGAGCGAGCCCATTAATGAATCGGCATTAGCAAGTATTATTTTAAAGAAGCTACCGTATCAAGTTAGAATGGCACTCGCCACACAACCCATTACTGATTGTAAGCAGCTGATAAATCATTATATGGCATACAGTCTGTGATGGCAATGTCAAACCACCGTTCAGACCAGAGATATACACAAAATCAACATAACTCGAATTTAATCAGTATAACAGCCAAAATTATGAATCAGTACCATATGATTGCTCACGATCTACCCTCAATTTAAACGCCGCTATAATCATAATCAAAATAACAGCTGGAATAATAGAAGTTTTCAGAATCGTCAAACAAACCATTATCCACAGCAAACCTATGAAAGAAATTATTATTATGGCCATGATCGATTTAACACAAATAATGATTACACTCAGAATAATTATATAGAAATTACAAACCGCCACCTCATCAAATAAGTAAAACTACACATTAGAGCATGCGTCCAGATCAAATCACCAAAAAACACAGAACCAACACCCAACAACCGCCACCAGATATACAGAAAACTACAGCTAATAAACCAGGACTACATGATAACCCCGATACAACCCACACAAGCTCAGAAAAATAGATAGAGAAAATAAAGATACTACGCTTCATATACCACCTTTGTGAACGGTTTACCGAAAAATTAGAAAAAACAGATGTTAACACCTGATAAATCACACAAAAAACCGCCGCCAAACATGCAATTAAAACACCCCGAAAGTATCAACCTCTATTAAGTATCCTGTTCACTGCCGAAGACCCATCACCGCGGGAAAACACAAACAGCACCAGGATCATGCTATAATTAAGGAGTTGGTGAATATGGAACAGACTAAAAATGTAACAGATCCGCGCACCGAATCTACACCGCTTATCAAGAGACCGCCACCGCACCCGCGCATCATTCGACCCCACCAAGGCACCCAAGGAACCAGGATAGAGACGGACTACCGGATAAGAGGAGCGACCACCGCAAGGCCCGGAGACGGAGGCGCCCGAGGACACCCGACCGGCATCAGGACGAGGGGAGACGGACTACATGACCGAAAAAAGAACATGCACCGAAAGGCCCGGAGGCGAAGGAAAGGGAGGAACCGCGCGCGCCGATGGAAGCCGCATGCACGCTTCAAGGGGCAAAGAGAACACGGACCGACACCGAGGAGGACAGGAGCGGACCGACGGCATGCATCCGCGGCACATACGTTTCAAGAGGGCAAACAGCTATGTGACCGGCAAAATGGATCGAATGAATGGATTAAAAATGGAACTGATAGAACAAATACTATGGATTCATGCATGGGCAACAAGGAATGGAAGATAGACTAATGAAGAATGGAAAGTGGTTAATAAGAGTGAAAGAATAAGGAATAATGTCAATAAAATGGGAGTACCGAGCTATTATATGTGGAAAGATTATATTATTAAAGACTAGGCCTAATAGTGTTTTGATTTATTGTATTGTGTGGATTACCATGGCTGTGATATGGATAAAAGACTGTGTTGTGGATAAGACGAAAATATTGTATTGTGTTGTTAATGGATTTATTATTGATGATTGGAAATTTAATATTATAAAAATGTTTATTGTTGTAAGCCTAATGAGTTATAATGAGCCGAAATCAAGAATATTAGATGAAAATATGAAAGGAAGGATGAGTTAAGAGTACAGATTGATGGAAAAAGAATGGATTAAAAGGAATTATCATAAATGAAGCTTGGAATTATTTAAAGGAATACACAAGATACCGGGGTTTTATATTCATGAAGATAAATTAATAATAGGACAGCCTCAACAATCAACAGCAGATAACCTAGCCAGCCTACAACATCTACAAACAGAATGCAAGAAGATGCAAGTAAACCACGGGATTTCTACATGCTATATCGGCGAATTTGAAATAATATGATAAGAAATCAAGAAAACATTATTATCAAACCGATTACTAACCTTCCTTAATAAATTAATCTTGGTATAGGACCGCGTGGCAACAATCCAATGTTTTAATTCCTTCCAGCCGTTAGAAGCCTGCAATAAGGAAAAGAACAATTTTTAAATATGTAATTAAATTATATACATCAGATAAAAAAGGACACAAGCGGGGATAGTAAAATTAAAATTTGTTAATTACCTTTTTAAGAAAAAATTGAGCAGTTAGGTTAGTTATGAACTCGACAGCAAATTCTGTAGAACCAGTGACCAGCTGGCCAAAGCCACCCAAATCAAATGAGTGTAATGTCTGTTGAACATATGTTTATAAAAAGAAGTACTGTACCCAAAAAGTTATTTATTATTGTTATTTATTATATTTATTAATGTCGTATATTTATTTATATGTTTTATATTTATTACTTTTAATTATGCCACGTTTGTTACCTGAAAAGACTTAAAGTGAATACCAGTTACCAAAACCAAAGAGCCATTAGCAAAAGAAAGTATTGTACCTGATGTATAGAAAATTATTTATATTAAGACCTAAGAAATACTATAAGATATAAGCCCAGAAGTTTATGAATCGAAATTATTGTCTAAAAGGAATCATTTATGAGAATTATGAAATGTGTGTAGTTAAGTTGGCGGCCCTGCAAGCGGCGAATTTAAAATTACTGTGTTTTAAATGGTGTCAGGAGGAGTACGTTTAGAAGTTTATATTTATGATATTTTTATGTGTGTTGAGGAGGAGAATTTGTTATTGTTTTTGATAAAGGTATAAAGGAGATGCAGCAAATATGTCTGCGAAATGTGATAGAAGTAGGAGAGTATAATTTATAAATAAAGTATAGTGTATATCAATGTATTGAAGGGTGGGTTTTCATTAAAAACATTGTGATTCTCAAATATTTTGAATTCAAACCCAGGGGCGCGTGTAACATATTAAATCTGGGTAGATGAAAAGCCCTAACAGAAATAGTAATAGGTCTAAAAATAAAGTAATTGGCTAATATCGCCAAGCAGATAATAATCAAGATAAGATAGCATCAGCTTGTTCTGGCTAAATGGTACAAGAACTTAAAAAGGATTTGAAGGAAGTTTATTACTCATAAATAGATTATTTATAAAATATTTGAAGATTGAGGTTAGGTAGATGTATTCACGGATCGGTGACCTAGAGATCGATCAAACCGAAGAACGTAGAATCTGACCAAAACCCCTTGGCAGAGCTTTATTGCATTCGGATGGTGTGCAATGTGAAAAAACACCCGTCCACGTGGCTAATTATTAGGTAGCATGGAATTAATATTAATATATAGAATATTAACTAGCATGCAAAGAGCATAAATAAAAAACCAAATAAAAATAATTTAATGTATTCAGGAAATAAGAGTTACCAGGCGCATGAATACCTAATAAAATTTGCATGCACCAATAGTAAAACGGCAGTTAATAGGCGGCAACTGTAGGCCAATTCAAAAATATTTATATATATTTATATAAATGTACTAGATTTTGTGTAAAAATTTGTGTAATCTATGTTATCAATATGGCTCGAATGCAAAGAAATTATTAATCATATAATCTAAGCAATATTTTGGCATTTTTTGTAAGATCTATTTGAATTTAATGGCGGAGGATTGGGATATTTAAATTTTATGCTAATTTGAAAGTCGGAAAGAGGATCTGTAAAACTTGAGAAGGAAGAACCAGCACTCGCCAGCCAGATGCCACCATAAGAGGACCCCAAATATTTTAGAGCGAAGTACCTTATTAATAATTTTGTAAAAATTAAAGTTAAAGTAAATTATTAAATTTCTTAAAAGACTTCGTGATGCTATTGTGAAGCAGAAGTCATTTTTCATTTTATTAAATTTATAACCCCTTGGAGGAGACGATTCGGCTACCATATTCCGGACCACATGGAGTTGGATCGACATCGGCGGCTTACAAGAAGATTTTCGACACGTGAGTGATTAAATTTGAATTTAGTGATGGGCGCCCTAGTGCTTCGAAATAATCTGATGATCAAGCTAGCTCGCCGAAAGGGTTATTATAAATTGAGAAATTAATAAGAGTAATACTTGCGCAAGTAAAAATTAGTATTAAAGGTATTTAATTGAAAGAAAAATATATAGATCAATATTTTAGAAATTTCTATTTAATCAAAGAAGTACGAAATCTAGGCTATCAAACGTATGCATACAGTATTTAATTTTTGCAATACAATTTGCGATAATTTATCATAGTTCTAATTCACTAGATGAATGGCTCTACCTATTCCGTCAGGTGCCGAATCTTGCACCCTGAGATGAAAATATATATTCGATACAAATAAATCTACTAAATACTAGAGATTTTAATATATAGATATATTTGGATTATTAGTGGCTAATTTATCAAGCTGATCTTAGAGCACATATTTTTGATTGAATTATCCAAGCCGACAAGTATTAGCAAGTACATGTCGCAGCTACATGCAAAAGAATGCATATGATTTCAAGATAAAGGCACATGGTAATGATTCGTGCCATAAATCTAGAATATAAAGTTAGCCTGTGATATTTTTATTGATTTCAAATATTGTTCTATTTTTATATTATATTTTTTATCGCTCTATATATATTTTTTGCCTCGACTGATCTTTGCATTATTTATGTAATATATGTATGAAATTTCATGGTGTGCAATTTATTTTATATTCCTCATCTCTATAGTATAAGTATCATTTATATATATATATTTATTATTATTGAATTACAAGAGTTATTGGAGAAGCCCATATCTAGGCCTATCAAGATTTTTAAGACTGAATACTATTAGAAAACCACGCCCTAATTATATTAAATCTCATGCTTTACCGACTGATGCCAAGCAGGAGGCTAATCGTTATTTAAATATAAAGAATAACGTGACAGGTGCGTACAGATATACGCACCACGAACATGAGCAATTCACTTTTAATCAGCTGATACCAAGCTTTTTATATCAGTATCTTACCGTTTCTGTAAAAATACAGATATAGTCAGCTGATTAAAAGTAGATTGCTCATGTTCGCGGCGCGTATATCTGCACGGACCTCTAGAGAATTAAAACCTGATATGTATGAAAGCTTCATTCGTTTTCGGCAACGAACCGAACCGAATGAAACCGAATGTGTGTTAACCTTCCGGGACGCGCTCCTATTTTTGTAACACGAGGACGCGCGCGTTGTACTTTATACACACTTGTTCCTTCATTAAAATAGCTACTATATCTATTTATATGTGCAATTTACCATTATTTTCATTACAGACTATTTTTGATGTTAGTCTGATATGTTTAGTATGTTTTGGATTTTTTATAATTATTAGAGGGAACTAAAAAAATAATAGTTATGTTAAAAACTTTTAATACACATAGTAAAAACTCCGTACAGAAACTACCTTTCATTCAATAATTGAAGCTCTTTTTTATTTCTCATATTTTGTTTGGTCAGGCCACTCCAGTTCTATTCGATTGTAAACAATTTCGCTCTCTTTTATCTTTATGCTGGTTAGTGCAATATAAAATCTCATCAATCATATCAAGGCTGATAACTGATAAAAATGCTTCAACTTCATCTTTTGCATTTTTAGCCACCTTCTTTGTACCAGGGAGAATTTTTATAATATTTTTTATTCTTAGTCTGCTGGTTGTTGCTACTTCAGACGTACACCAGATTGTTTCACCATCCTTCCCAAGAATTAACTCAATATCATCATGTTCGGGAGAATGTTCATCAACGGAATTACTGGTTTCTCACTCACTTCCATTGCCACCTTCTAACTTCACCATCATCCGAAAATTCGTTGTATTCTATCACTTCCTCACTGTCATCTGAAAGTCAATGTTTTGCTCATCTCTTCTGAACTACTTTCATTGAGGAGTCGGTCTATTTCACTTGTTCTTAGAACATCTGACATCACGAAAATTGTCAAAACTGTTTATAATTACAAAATTATAATACCTCATCTGAAACTAACGGTAAAATCACACTCACTTTCGAAAGATGACTACTAGACTTCAAACTTTACTCTAAGCTAGGACGCGCGCGCATGTAAAAAATACAACATTTCTAACACCGGTTTCTTCACACTGAATAAAGTATGACCAGTGATTTGATAGCATGCAATTTATTGTCTATGGGCGGAGCTAGATGTCGCGGAGGAATACTTGAAGGTTACCAACCTCACGGATGTGAATTTCTCAATTAAAACGAAAAACATTGACTGTTGTACTTTTTACAACGGCGGGCGTCCCGGAAGGTTAAGCTGGCCTCATAATGTTGAAGTCTTTGTATAATGTTCATATTATAGTAAAGTTTTGAAAATCCATCGCAGAAAGACGATAGATGAAGAATAAATAATTATTTTCTCAGACATAGACGGCCAATAGAAAAGCATCACCTACTTGAAAGTCGTTGAATTATGGCACTGAAGCCGAATAAATAATATCATCGCTCCGGAACCAATTTTTTCCAAGCTTCGAGTGATTGAAGAGTATGAGAGAGTGAGAAAGTGAGAAAGAGAAAGGGAAGTAAGGGATTGATAAAAAAGTGTCGGGTAAGAGTGAGAGAGCAAGTGATGAAAGGGTGTGTGAAAAAGAGTATGAAGAGAAAGCAGATGAAGAAGAAGAAGAAGAAGGAGAAGAAGAAGAAGGAGAAAAAGAAGAAGAAGAGGAGTATGAAGAAGAAGGAGAAAAAGAAAAAGAAGAAGAGGATAAGAAGAAGAAGAAGAAACCCTTATCACTCGCAACTAGCGAGAGGTTATAAATCTTCGTATTGAACGGTATATTTCATCGTTTTGAATAAGAGACTGGCTAATATCAGAGGCACGGTTGGGGAAAGCTTGAGGCATGGAAATTGCAAGAAAAAAATATTTGTACATTTTCAATTTGTTTTCACACCAGCAACATTATAAGATGAGATAATTGAGAGAGGAGAAACTGGCAAAATCCATACTGTTTCCCCTTTCAAATTTAAACGTTCAATTATGTTTCATGTTTTATGTATATATTTCGTTGAAACTGGGGAAGAACGATGAGGCAAGTGAAGTGGCACGCTAGAGGCATGCATATATCAATTCAATCTAGATTGATCGCAATATATCAC
>NW_024092965.1:0-12787 GCF_014356525.2 Nilaparvata lugens | reverse complement strand
ACTGGGGAAGAACGATGAGGCAAGTGAAGTGGCACGCTAGAGGCATGCATATATCAATTCAATCTAGATTGATCGCAATATATCACCAATGATAGCTGGAAATGAATTTATAAAATGATTAAAATGAAAATGATTAATCCTGCCTCACCAATTTTTAGAGTTCAACCTAGAATTCACAAAGTAGGTATACCTATAACCTGTGGTAAACTATAGAAATGCTCCAACTTATAGCTTGTGATATCTGAATAAATTACTGCCTCAAAAAATAATAATAAATGAAAATTATAATGGTAACAAATTCTTACCAACTAGTTCAAAAAATCAAGGGAATGGCTATTCCAAGTCACACAATTTTTCTATCATATTGATGTAGTCAACATGTATACTTCTATCCCAACTAATGAACTCTAACATTTTAAAGCAAAACTTGATTGAAAATTATGTGAACAGTAATGAATGATGATTTAATAGCATCAACCAAACATGTATAGATCAAAATTATTCACTTTCAATGACAAAATTTATAAGCAGAAGGAAGGTTTAGCTATGGATCACCATTATCAGGATACCTTGCTAACATATACAGAGTGATTCTTAATCATGGTAAATAATTTAATACGGGATAGTAGAGGTAAAATAAGAAAAAAAATTCTTTAAACATATATCCATAAAAGCTTCATTAGCGAGCTATACAAAGTGAAAGATTCGCCGGAATTCAGTTTCTCTGGTGAAATACACCGATGCTGAATTGTTTGGGGACTAGTTTTTGAAAAACTTATTATATTATGAGAAATATCTGAAAAATTGAATAAAACTAGTCTGGAAGCTGTAGGGGAGTAGTTTGTGAGAAAAAGTTGAAATATGCAAAAAATCTAAGTAGAAAAAACACAGATTTCTACGTTTGATGCCCAATAACTTTCTTTAATGACCAGTAAATAAATAATTTTCGCAATAAAAATTGTAGAGAGTTCAATTCTAAAAAGAATTCCGGGCGAAATCTTTCACTTTGTATAGCTCGCTAATGAAGCGTTTATGGATATGATTATGGATTATTATTGAGAAATGTTTTTCTGATTTTCATCTCTACTATCACGTATTGAATTATTTTACCATAATTAAGAATCACTCGATATATGAACAATTTGGAAAAGTCTAAAATCATTAATAATAATAATAATCCTGTGAGAGAAAATATCATTTATTGGTATAGATATGTTGATGATATAATATTCTATACAATAATATAATGATGAAAACACATGAAGATTTAGAAAATATTTAAACTCAATTTCACCTTCTATACATTTACTATAGAAGTTCAAAAAGAATAAATAAGTTTTTTAAACTTGGAAATAAGTAAGAGAAATGAGAAACATATTTTAATATCTTCAGGAACCCACACATACAAATTATCTTATTCCAAAAGACTCTAACCATCCATGGCAGCAAAAAACAGCAGCATTCAGATCAATGATTTATAGATTGATAAATATCCTATGTCAAAATAAAATTATGAAAAATAAGTGAAAATTATAAATCATTTTGCAGTAACAAATGGATATGATACCAAATTTATTAATAAGATGATATATAAGCAAAAATATAAACAAATTAATCCACAAAATGATAGAAATTCAGAAAATAAGGAATATATTTGTGTTCCATACAACACTATTCTCAATAAGGCAATTAGGAAGACGTGTTCACAAAAAAAAATTTATTTAGGATACAAAACAACAAAAAATAAGGCTTTTGATTTAATAAAGAAGATTTCTAATAATAAAATATACAACAGGAACAATTTAAAAACTCAGGCGTTTATAAACTGGAATGTAGTGATTGTGAAAAATGTTACATTGGTCAAACACGTGTAGATGTTTTCAAAAAAGGTTCAATGAACATATTCAGGCCTTAAATTCAAAAAATACTACTCAAAAATCAGCGTTTGCTGAGCATTCAATTTAGAATAGTCATAATTATATCAATATAAATTCTTATATGAAAATATTAAGCATTGTTAGTGAAAGTAATAAATTGAATGTAAAAGAAGAATTTTATATCTATAGAACTGCAAAATTGAATAGGAATAATTTAATAATATAATCCAATTTGACTTAAATAGTCCCATTTCTGATAAAATTGAAAGTGAATGAATAAAATTTAAAGTTTTAAAATATAAATTTAAATTTAATAACTTTCACCAGAAATGAATTAGTGATATGAATTTAAGCATATGTTCGTTTTATATCAATTAGTAAACAGTTATTGAATTTTATTTTATTTTATAACCTGAAGATGATGTAATATATCACCGAAACTAGTTGTTCAACTATTTTAAAGTTTTTTCAAAAATAAAGGGTGCTATAAGATTTATTTTGTTTTATTATTTATATAATCATTTTATATCAATGCTTCAGATTTAACCAATGAAAGCAGTTCAATGTGAATTTTATAATGACTCTTCAATAATTACTATCATTATATAATAAACAATATTATTATCTTATTATGTAGAATTACTAGTACCCCAAGTTCCATGTTAATTTTGATTCTGTAATATGCACTTTTTTCTTGTATGAAATATAAAGGGTTGTGTGGTAGAGAGGACCTAGAGTCCCTTACTCCGCCCTTAATAAAGGCAATTATTCAATAATTCAATTCAATTCTCTCTCTCACTCACCCTTAGAGCCCATTCAAGTCCATTCTCATAGCTGCATCGTAGGCAGTTCGGATATCAGCCATATCTATCTCACTCCTAGAAATTAAAATCCTTGGACAAGCGGAATCTTCATCATAATTATCTCCCTTTATATCTTCATTCATTTCATGTGCGAAGTATTTGAAAGGGTCCATGGAAAAGTTCACTGCAAGGGAAACATTTTCTATATTCATTTTCATTCAAATACTTGACTAATATACCGTATCGGAATATCTCGAAAACTATTGCATTATATCACAAACCTCTTATACTGGACAAAGCTTGGGAGAATTTATCAAGCTTCATTTCTGCTTATGTTATGTTATGTTGGTGAAACACATTGATCTCATATATAGGCATGTATAGGTAAAAATGAAAATATAACTTAAAGTTACCCTCATACCTTTATCAAAAGCCTAGGGAGCTTTTGATATGTTCACCTCCTAATTATTACTCTCAACAAAGCTGCAAAGTCAAAATTAGAAATTGTGTTCATGTAATATGGGGAATATGAGAGGTTTGAATTGTAGTTTTTTGTGCCTTTCTTTTAGGTTGTGAACTGATTAAAATTGAACTAAATTTCTCCAATATGAACTCTAGTGAACCTTGTTTTGATTGTGAAGAATTTATTCATGCACAAACTAAGCACCTAAATTTCGTGTTGCCATAAAAGATTTGCTAACTTGCTTCTTATCCATCCAAATTAATGCAATCTTCTAGCATTTCCATAGTACTGGCTTGGATTTCGTATGAAATTAATGCAAACGTATTTAGAAATGTATTTGAACCGTGCGACCCCACCGACGTTTTAACCTGAGATTAGGCTGGGAGCTCCACGTGTTTTCTTGCAAATTGGAAAATTTGAGTGGAAGAGTGGCAGTTCGAAACGAGTCGTCACCGCGAGAAGATGTATGACTACAACAAACTTGTCTCGGCCTCTAAACTAGGCTTCGGCCTATTTAGAAAGAAAATATTATTATTTTTATTTTGTATATTTGGGAAGCATGTAGTTAGAAAAATAGTACCGTAATTAAAATGTAAACGTGAGTGATTGTGAGTGTCGATTTATTTGTTAAATTTTCGATTGCATGGTGAGTGCCAAAATTATTTTATTAAGCTCAAATAGATTGATCACATAAATTGACCGAGGCCCTAAATTTATTTTAGATTGAGTTAGCAAATTCTTGTCTAAATATCAAATTTTTATCCAAATATCAATAATTATTGAATTGTTTGAATGCAACTAATAAATTAACGTCAGTAGCATTTATACAAAATCTTTTATTTCACGTTCCCGGCTCGTGATAAGTAACTTAGTTGCTAAAAAAGGGTGCTGTTAATAGTGAAGATCTTGGCATTTGCATGAACGAATCCATCCAAAGCTCCCAACCGTGGATTCAAATGATTTAAACAGTTGAGTGGAGATTGTTAAAGCAACTATCATTATATTTTCCCCTTTTACAAAATTGGGTCCTCTCATAAATAAATTCCCCCCTGGCTTCCCACCAGTTACAAATGAAGTCAGGCGTGGGGTAGTGTTATTAATACCTACACCCGTTACAATGAAGTCAGGTGTGGGTATTGGCTATATAAATACCTCCTCCTATTACAATGGTGTCATGTGTGTGGGGTTTGTCTGCAAAAATGACAAACATCTGTAATAGTGTGAAATTGAGTGGGTATATTGTACTTGTTTTTTGTGTGTCTAATTTTCCAGGTTTTTGAACTGGGATGAACTTTGATTCATACTTTCAGATTTTAGTGTAAGAATATTTAACCATGTTTGTTGAATTTGCTAACTTGTTGCTTAGTTATCGAAATTAAAGCAATTTTTGTGCATTTTTCAAGTACAGTTTCAATATCTTGTTGAAAAAGCTACTGTATTTGGGAACTGTATGACCATTGACCTTTTTGCAGCTTTGGCTTTTCCACTTGAAGTTATGCTCAATGCTCGTGGAGGGGGAATAATTTTCAGTGGAAGGGCCACAGTTCGAATTGAGACTTAACTGGGAAAACATGTAACGGTGTGCGAGCCTCGGTCCTCTGAATGGGCCCATTTCCCATTCAGAGGACAAATTGTTATGTTTTCAGTTATCAGTAATTTTTATCTAGTTGAATAGGAAACCAAATTTGTAGAGTTAGTAGGAGTAGAATCAGGAAATTATTTGTGCGTGTGAGTTCAAGTATAGTGAGTGTTTCTGAAGAGTACAAGTTTGAATATTTTAAAATGATGAGAGCCGAACTTTTGTTGTTTTTCTCATTAAGCTCATAATTCAATTTCATAGAATGACCGAGGCCCAAATTTAAATGCAGCAAGTTAGCAGGTTCCCAAAATGTATAGATTAAAAATTGAGTATGTCTTCTTGACCTGAATCAATTGCTGAATAACTTTGTTCTGTTTGAAAATTTGACATGTTACCTGACTTCTATTAATTCGTTCTATTTATTTAGAGTTCAATAGACCTGAAGTTGAATTTTATTAGTATTTTTCATTGAAGTTCCTGGCTCGTAGTTGCTAGTTGCTAAAACAGGTGACAATTAGATAATGATGATAATCTGTGCATTTGGATGAACGAATCCAATAGAAGCTCCCAACCAATCAAGGATTCAAATAGAGATTTGATAGCATAATTCTGGTAAATATTATAGAAGAGAAGAAACAGCCCCCCTCCATTTACACATCCAAATGCCATAGAAATCAGTAGTTCTTAGGATTGATAAGAAGTATCGAGAAAATAGCCTGTTTTAAAATGAAGAATTTCTCAGCAACACGAGCAGGAACATAATGTTAAAATTTTATTGTATAAACATTACCTCAAATGTGAGACGTGAATTATTTTTGTGATGAAGGTTTTTAGTTTATGTTAAGAAAGGAGTTTTGAATCGGAAAATTAAACTAAAACTATTCTGTAGTTGAACGTTTCATGAAGATGGAAATCTTTATTCCGTTCTTGAGAATATTGCTGAGTGAAATTCGATTCAAGATCTAGAACAATGGAATAGAAATTGTAATATGAGTTCTCCGGTGACTGCAAAAGCTGGCAACATCACACCAGACTGATGGAAAATCAGAATGCATGTTTAATAGATGGAAATAATACCATATTGTCTGATTGAAAACTTTGTAATATATATTTCTTTTAATTTGATTTATCATATTTTGTTATTGAAAATGTTGTGTGGAAATTTTAAAAAATATGTCATAGCGGAGTATTTAAAATCCGCCAATGAGAGTGGATATTTGAATTCTATGTTTTGAAAAGTCGGAAGTATGTTTGTTAAAAAATAGGGGAAGATCCGTACCCACTTGCTTGCCAGAGGTCACCAGCGACACCCACCAATTTGAGAGCACAAGAGTAGATCCCTTTTTAAATAAATTTGCGTTTTAAAAATTTAAAGCTGTTTGATAGTTAAAAATCGAATTTCATAAGATTCAGTGAGGTCGTAATATGACATGAGTCATTAAATTCAGATAGTCCCATTGGAGAAGACGACAGTAGCCCACCAGAAAAGGCCTAGGACATCAAGACAAATCCAGATTGCCATCATAATTGTAAAAAATCGACACATGAGTTCATTTGAAAAAGTTATTAAGGAGGACCCTCAGTGCTACAAATAATCACAATTAAATAAAGCTAGCTCATCGAAGGGTTATTTAAATATTAAAAGTCATATCAAAACATGTTCAAGTCTTAAAACATAAAGGGAATATTCTTAAGAACTATTTATGAGATTAACTATTTAAATATGCACAGATGGAATATTATATTAATATTTGATTATTATAATTATATGCTCACTCAATATCTTTTTTATCAGAAATTTATTGGAAGTTTTATAAGCTCATGTTCATAAGATAATTGATTTATCTGATTTCCACCAGAGGCCGAACCAAGCCTGAGATATATATTTAATAATTATATTTCTCATATTTATGGAAGTAAGATTTATAAGTTTTATTTGACAAGCAACAGCAAGTCCACAACTGAGCTGTACAAGTTGAAAATATATATGCTGATTAAAGAAGCACATGATATTAATTGATGCTAATAAGCAAAGTAAATCTTTTAGTGAGCTATCTGTGATATTTTTTACTATATATTTGCTCATATTATTTTTATATTTGTTGCTCTATTTTTTATTGTTGCTCGTTGATATTTCATGTAATTATATTTTTTATGTTTGTTGGATGGTGTACCCTTTATTTATGATCCTATCTTCATGCATGACCAATCTTGTTATAGTCTACTCTATTACCAGTATTGACTTATCATTTGAATTTATCAACCAACTATATTCTTTACCAAATAAGTTGGATGAATCAGCGATATAAAGTATTGATTTTGAATCTTTGGAAATATCACATTATCAAGATTACTTGAATTATTCAGATCATTGCATCCGACTTGGAAGAATTGAAGGGTCATAGTATTAAGTTGCAGCAGCAATACGAATTAATAGAATTTATAAGGTATTCTGATAGAGTATTGCCTTGATTCCGCCTCGGTATCGTCTTACACTGCTGACCCCTTGGTCAGATGTGGCGAGGACATTGGTGATTACACCATATTGTCTAGTACAAAAAATCAGAGCCCTTATATCTATCTACCTCTCCTCATCTATATTTGTGGAGTCAACCAAATCAGTCATAAGAACTGTGAACTAAATAAATAAATAATAATAAATAAATAGATTTATTGTCGTAGACCAATATAGGTAATTGACAAAGTCATAGTAATACAATATTACAAAATAATAGAGTCAAAGCAATAGTTTAAAGTCACAAAGTATAATAAATTACATCAAGTAGAATCGAAGAACTCTGTCAAACAATAGAAAGGTCTTAAAACCAGCCACTCAAAAAGTAATTTTTTAAAAATAACAATATTTTCACAACATTTCATATCCAATGGAACTTATTGTACATTCTCAAGCCTATGCTGTCATAGTGTTTCATGCTTATGACAAGACGTTGATATGGAATATCAATGAGGTCTTTTTTCCTGGTGTTATAAGCATAAATATTGATCTTTTATTCAAGCTATGGAGATTCTTTCTAGTGTGCATGATTACTTGAAATATATAGAGGTTTATGACAGTCAATATTTTGTTTTTTTGAAAAGAGGTCGACAGTGATCTAGATACCCTGCACCGGTCAATATTCTAATAGCCTTTTTCTGCAAAAGCAAGACCTTATTGATGTGACAGCTGTTTCCATATACTAAAATCCGTATGAAATTATGCTTTGGAAAAAAGCAAATTATGAGTTTCTGAGGTATTTTTCCGGTACAAGATTCTTCAACTGCCTTAACAGATAGATAACCCTAGATAACCTAGCAGAAACGAAATTTATGTGGGGTTCCCAGGTCAACCTGTAATCAAACATTAAGCCCAAAAACTTTAAACTATTGTTATTGTTGTGTGTATAGTCCTGAGACCAAATGTCATAAGCTGAGTTTTATCCTCGTTTAGTTTAAAGCCATTCGCTGTGAACCACTTGGAAGCCTCCGCCAAGGTATCGGCTGTCATGTTATGTAAAGTGTGTACATCTGAATGAGAATTAAGAAAAGTGGTGTCATCAGCATACAACACAGTCTTGCTGTTGATTGTGAGAGGAAGATCATTATCATCAATACAAAGAGGAGTGGTCCCAATATTGATCCTTGGGGGACACCTACTTTACTTTAGCAAGATCGGATCTCTCATTTCCTACACAAACAACTTGCTGGCGATCGCCAAGGTACGATCTAAAAAGACTAAGGCTCCTTCCACTGACTCCATATAAGCTAATTTTTCAAGCAAAATATCATGATTCACGCAGTCAAATGCCTTGCTCAGGTCACAGAAGGCAGCCTGAGCAAAGCACTGTTTTCAAAAGACTCAATTACAAATTTTATTAGTGCATCAAAGGCGTCAGAAGTGGATCTTCCCTTCACAAAACCAAATTGATGCTCAGACAGTACCCCAAGATTTACTAAGTATTCATACACCTGTATATATATGACAATCTCTAGAACCTTGGAGAAGACAGGTACTATTTGGATGGGTCTATAACTGGAAGGTTCCTCTTTTGAGCCCTTTTATGAACGGGAACAACTTTGGAGACTTTTAATACATCGGGGAAAACACCCTGTGTAATACACCTGTTTATACAAATGGTCAGTACTGGCACTACAGAGTGAGCAATAGTTTTGAGAAGACAGCTGATAGAGTAGAAATCTTCACTCTTCGAAACTTTAAGATTATGAACCACTTTAAAAAAGTCTCTTGACTCACCTCATGAAAAAAGAATAAGCTATTTTGCACTTATTTACATTATCATTGAGCAAGGCACTGGCTGTAATTGATGGCTTGTCTATCTTCTCGTGCACATCATCTACTGACTGAATGAAATAATTATTAAGTTTGTTTGGTTCAGGAGTAGATAAGTTTACAACATTCTTGTTGAAGGATAAAGTTTTGATAATTTGCCATGCTTCTTACATTTGTTATTAGAAGATTCAATGATTGATGCAACAGAATCCCTCTTGGCTTCATCCAATGATTTCTGTACAGTGCTCTGCATCAGATAAAGTGTTTTCGAATGTTCGGTTTTTTGTTTTTTGAAGTTTTCATGTAAGAGAGTGAGCAGAATTTTAATCTTACTAAGTTCAGGTGTGTACCAGACAGCCTTACATTTGAAATTCTTTCTATTAAACTTGGGAAACTTTTTTTCTACAGGTCTTTCTAGGGATAGTTGGATTGAAATAATATAAAACTGTATTGAGGAAGGATTCGAATATATCACTTGCATCTGACTTTTCCATGACAGCACTCCAATTCACCAATTCAGAGACCGATTAAATTGTAGTAATTTCTCTTAGTAACAGGTCTTAAGTAATAGTGACAAAATCGTTAGAACTAGACTCAACAGAACCACAGGGCACACATATCGTGACACAATCATGATCAGAGTAGGAAAATCCTATAACACTTGAATTTGTCATATCAGGTTGAACGTTAGTGGGGTATTTGTGCCGATTGAGCATCAATTTAACACCAAGGTCAAGGTCAAGGTCAAGGTCGGAATTCAAGGTCAAGGTTGAGAGATGTTATCTCAACCACCACCCCGCCCCGACTGAATTCTCTGTTGAATGAGCCCTGTATTTATAGACCAGGGAGGAGATGTTTACAGCAAGAATTTCTATTAAACACTGAGGAAAATATTTTTATTAGGGGGGGGGCGTGGCCTATCCCCTCCCCCACACCCCTAAAAGGTGTGGCCTAGTTAAATTTCCCCCCCCCTTCCTAAGATGTGTGGCCTAATACCATTATTATTTCCCACTAGGTATACAACCAAAAGTCAAATTCAAGTAAAATTCAAGGTCAAGGTCAATGATGATCCCTACTTGGATAAAATATCTACTGCAAGTAAAACTAAGGGAGAGAGTGAGAAGTTCACACTCTTCCCAATGCAATAAGAGATCTATGTCATACCTACTGGATATTCTCCAGTCAAGAGGTATTAAATCCATCTATTGCAATCAAATCTAATCTAATGTGAAACCAATCTAAAACTAATAAATTGAGTCTACCTAGTGCAAGGGTAGTGGGAGAATAAACAACTACTGGATATTCTCCAGTCAAGAGATGTTATCTCAAGCCCCGACTGAATTCTCTGTTGGAATGAGCCCGGTATTTATAGTAATTTTATCAGCATCAAAATCCAGTTCCCACGGTTTTTGTATACCGTCTTCCAAACATGTTTGAACAGGTCAATATTAAATAATAATAAAAAATTATTATTTAATAATTGAATAATATTAAATAATAATTTAATTTATTTTATTTTTTATTATTAAATTATTAAATATTATTTAATTTTTAATTTAATTATTATTAAATAATTTCAAACAAAAAATAATTATTCAATAATTGAATAAAAAAAATAAAATAAATTAAATTAAATAAATTAAATATTATTTAATATATTAAATAATAAAAATTAAATAAATTAAATTATTATTTAATATATCAATTATTAAATAATTATTTTTATTATTATTTAATAATTAGACCTGTTCAAACATGTTTGGAAGACGGTATACAAAAAACCGTGGGAACTGGATTTTGATGCTGATAAAATTTCTATAAATACCGGGTCATTCCAACAGAAATTTCAGTCACGGTGGGGTAGTGGTGGAGATAACATCTCATATAACAAGATTTTTCTACACTAGACTGAATGCTACAACAATTCTTCATTGTGAGGTGTGACCTAGTTCAATGTAAGTATGAATGACCTTCAGATCAAGTTACAAAAAAGTTCTCTAATCACTGGGATTCGAACCTGAGACTCCAGATTGGTAAGCCGCAATGCTATCAACTAAGCCACTAAAACAGATTTGAAATTAGTCGATCAAAACGAACTCATAAGTTTGTTATCACAAGAATAGATACTGTAATGATATTATTCACAACTTCACTAATCAGTAATAATTTATCATTATTATGTGGTAGATTACCAAGAGCTACTTTAAGTAATGTAGATATTTTAAATGAATCTCCTAAAATGCATTGTGAATTTGATATTGTTTCATAATTTTAAAAACTTTATTATTGGCCTCACTAATTGCTTGTTATTGCATAGCTTGTTATTAAATAATATTTCTATTGTAAGTTCAATCTAATTAATAAATAAAATGATTTAAATTGATGGATTTAGTGATAGCAAACTAATGAGATCAAGCATGTTTCCGCGGTCTGATACATATGGGGCCCCAGGTTCGAGTCCCCACAGTATGATAGTTCTTTGACTCTTTGAAACACTTTTGAATTTTGTTGAACAAAACTACTCATCAAAATCCAAACTGAACTTGATTTTCTTGGTAGGAAAGATCTTTATAACCTTAGATTTAAGCAGGAAAGATTATTGTTTTATAATTTTCTAAATTAAGCTCAGTACCTTTTTACAGGTTTTTATTAATTTGAAAATGAATTTCAACAAATAAATTGTATTCTTGATTGAATTACAAATCTGAGCATTTCTCAGTTCAGTTTATAATTTATTTTAGAAGGAATGGTGGACATTACATAGGTGTTAAAAAATCTCTTATCAGGTGGATTCAACATTATATTCATACCAAAATTTGAATTTATTTTTGAAGTGGGAGGGAAATCATGAAGTAAGTTTGGATCAGTTAAATACATCCATTGTTTATATATTAAGATCAACATTCTTTGGTAGATAATAGAACCGATTTTTTTGCTAAACTAACAATATCTGTAATAATTAATTAATTCTTCAGCCTCTTGATTTCTACTTGATTTCTCCTGTTTCTACTCAAATGACATCCAAATTTATCAATACTCATTGTTTTTTTATTTACTTCATGTTTGTATATGAATTTTCATCAAACCATGCTTAAAGACCAGGGTTGTGCTGTTTCAGCAGCATACTTTTCATACTTTGATAATAATTGTGGATCTGACATTGCTTTGAATTGTTCATTATCATTAAGATCAATTTCTGGGATATTATGAGCAACTAATGGGATGAATTGTATAATCCTTATAAAATTCTGAATCAAATTTCTAATTTCAACATTATTATTTATTCTTCTTATTATTATGTAAATATCGACAAATTTATCAATAGAATTATACTAGAGTATATTTCTATAATACTAAATACCACCAATAATATTCCAATTTCACGCAACTCTTCTATGATACTCATAATCTCTGCATCATGTCCAGTGTGCCCAGCTATTTTGGAATTTACCAATAGATTCAATCTTTCACATAACTCGTTTGGGTTATCCCAATAAACATATGGCTTTTTCATTTTTTTTCTTGGTACTACATTTGCATATCTTCTTGTTCTAACTACTATCACCAGCACCTCTACCACGAGTAATCCTTTTTAGGTGGGAATAATTTCTTAATAATATTAACATATTTGTAACTGGTATTTCTCTTAACTCGACCCAAACTATCAAGATGAATGATGTTATTTGAAGTATATTTTTATAGGTTTGCAAATCAGTTCTCTTGTAAATATGTTTATCAGGTACTGCTTTGAATAATAATCCAATAACCCATGTGTAA
>NW_024092964.1:0-14447 GCF_014356525.2 Nilaparvata lugens | reverse complement strand
CTATCAAGATGAATGATGTTATTTGAAGTATATTTTTATAGGTTTGCAAATCAGTTCTCTTGTAAATATGTTTATCAGGTACTGCTTTGAATAATAATCCAATAACCCATGTGTAAGCATGAATGATTTGTCTAATCATATACTATAAACGAGCAATTTCTGTTTATATGTTTAGATGTTTTATATGTTTGTATTTCACCGGATCTCGAAAACGGCTCTAACGATTCTCACGAAATCCAGAACATATTAGGTTTATAACATAAACATTCGATTGCACTAGGTCTTATCCTGGGGAAACTCGCTGAAGGACATTAAAATGATAATTATTATTCATCCTTTAAAAAACAGCTGATAATAATTATCTCGTCGTCTGTTGATGATGGAAGTGAGTGAGCGTGTTCATGTGTGTGGGACTGTGTCAAAATTATGACTGAGCTGTTGAACTTTTGTAATCATTCAATCAGGTACTTAGTGCAGGTTGCAAAAAAGTTGGGTTATTCTCAATCCTGATTAATTCCAGTAGATCCATCTCAATTTGAAATGGTCTTCTCTGATTTGGTTCACGTGAAATCAATCAGGATTGAAATTTAACCGGCTTTTGTGCAACCGGGCCTTTATGAGGGAAATTTTTACATTCCTCTGGGAATAAATCTCAATTAACTGTGATTAGAAAGAACATTTCTCTGTATGAACTATGAGTGTTATTATAATTTCTCCTCTCGTAATACATTTTTTATGCTTTTGTATTCCAGAGCGAAGCTTGGTCCCCGATATTAGAATTTGTAAGGACGGCAAAAATTTGTACGTCCAAAAGTCGATGAGTGTGTGTAACTGGCTAAACTGTCTCCAAATTTATTTTACCCATACTTCCAAGATACTTACATACTTGACATTTATACTACTTGATATGAATGCTCCAAATATTATAATCATGTTTGGGGCCAATTCTGAATCTCGTAGATAGGAGACTACAACATAAAATTTTAAAAATCTGGTGTGGGCACTCACAAAACTTTCCTTGCCGTTATGTGAATTAATCACCTGACGCTAGTGTTCACGCGCCTCAAGTCTACTATTCGAATATCTGAGCCAGCTGGTGACAGGACAATAACGCTGGAGACACACGTGGTCTGCTATCTCTTCATAGTGAATGATTTAACACTTTCATGTCTGGCGCTTTTTACCCTGCTTAATCGTTCATGTCTGAGCCCGTATGTCAGACGGGAGCAGTGATTAGTCCAAAAGTCTGAGCCCGTGTGGCACACGAGCTTCACATTTAATTGTCTAGTAAACTCCAGCCGTGCTTGATACGTTCTTGGCTCACCAGAATTGTAGTTGATATGTTTCCCATCATATGCTGCTATCTAGTAGCCTTCATGTGAACTAATAGTAGAAAAATCGACTTGATAGGCCTGCTCCACCGCTCTAAAACTCATAAGTTTATCTCGTCATGTTGTCAGCTGTTGTTTCAGTTTGCAGTTTTTGAGTGATGTCGTTGTTTATAATTCTTTCATTCAAGTGGAATAATAATATGGCTGAGATTTGAGTCTTCAGAAATAGATGAATTTATTGATGATTCTGGATCTGAAGGGGAGTTGATGATTCGATAATGATCCAAATTATGTGGTAGAAAACGAAGGTATGTAGTCTACATGTATTTCTAACCTATATTCATGTAGTTTTCTAAGAGAATTGATTGATTGAGATCTGAATTGAAATTATAAAGATTAAGAGAATTTATTTCTAATTAGTTGTCTTCTTTTTGTTCTGTTCTCAGATCATGATGATCTGAAAAAGTTCCAATTTCAAATTTTCATATCATAGAACTCAGAGCCCCCCCCCACCCAAGGCACCCCAATGATATATATTTTTTTAATTCATTTTCTGTTTACAGTGAAGTAATAAAACAACAGACTGCATTGATAGTCTGAGTTGATCTTCCACAGCCCTTTATCTGCAAACTCACTCCAAACATTTATTAAAATCAATGTAAGACTTTTTGATTTCTGTCAAAAAATGTATTCATAAAACAATTTTTTAGCATATATTATCAAAGGAATATATATTGATTATGTACATAATATGATAGATGAAATTCCAATCTACAGTTGGTTGAAATTTTATCATTTTGGCTCTTTCACAAAAGAACAGGAGATTTTCAAAATTGGCAAAATAGCCAGTTTACTGGTCTAAATGAGGTCATGGAGTAGCAGACGTCTGGGATATCATGCCCCGTCTGTGATACGGGCTCAGATGTGAAAGTGTTAATAGAATCAACAGTAGCCAACATTTGCAATATTGAATAATCACATTTTATCAAATTTCGAGCTTATTTCCAATTTCAGGTGGAAATGTTACTCAACATTGATTGTAGAGATTTTCATACTCATCTTATACACTTGAAACTTTTTTGTTCAATTTGTATCTGAAGCCTGATAATAAAGAATCTAAAATCAAACTTTGCATAGATGGGGCGGAGCTCCTGGAATTTTAAAGATATGAGACTTGTGACAGTTGATAGAGCTTATCAATGGGTATAATTTAATCAAAATCGTTGGAGCCATTTTCGAGAAAATCGCGAAATACCCTGTTTTTGACAACATTTTTGTCATTTTAGCCGCCATCTTGAATTGCATTTGATCGAAATTGTTCGTGTCGGATCCTTATAGGGAAGGACCTTGAGTTCCAATTTCAAGTTATTCCGTTGATTAGGAGATGAGATATCGTGTACACAGACGCACATACACTCATACACACACACACACACACACACACACACACACACACACACACACACACACACCACACACACACCACACACATACATACAGACCAATACCCAAAAACCGCTTTTTTGGACTCAGGGCACCTTGAAACGTATAGAAATTTAGAAATTGGGGTACCTTAATTTTTTTCGGAAAGCAATACTTTCCTTACCTATGGTAATAGGGCAAGAAAGTAAAAACATTTCAATTTTATAACCTGACGATGGTGGGACCAATAATCTAATTTTAACCTGAATTTATAACCTGTGACCTTTTATAACCTGATAGAAGTACGGGAGAATAAATTTAGAGACAGTTTAGCCAGTTACACACCCATCGAACTAGTTGTTAAACTATTTTAAAGTTTTCAAAAATGAAAGGTACTTCAAGATTTTATATAGTTTTTTTTAACATAGAATTTCGTATCACTGATTTTCAACCAATATGAGTCATCATACGGCCATAGCAAATTAATAATTCATCCTGTAGTCAAAACAACAAAACATGTGTTCGCCCTCCAATATTACATGAATGAAAAGATAAGAATTGTCAAAAAACCACTGATTTATTGATAATTAGAAAGACCGGTTTCGGTTATTAACACCATTGTCAATCTCTGATAACTAAAACTAAATACAAGAGCAGCAGAATTTATACTAGTAGGCGAGTACTGCTATTGGTCGAGGGCATGAACGCCTGCCATTGGCCTAGCTAGACAGTCTCCTCCCCTCAACGTGTGACAAAATGGCGGCTTAAGCAACAGAATCGTCATGATAATAAAATTTACTTTGAGTACAAAATAAGAACCAAGAAAACAAGTGTGAAGAACTAAAAGTAAATTCTATTATCATGGCGATTCTGTTGCTTAAGCCGCCATTTTGTCACACCGTTGAGGGGGAGGAGACTGTCTAGCTAGGCCAATGGCAGGCGTTCATGCCTCGACCAATAGCAGTACTCGCCTACTAGTATAAATTCTGCTGCTCTTGTATTTAGTTTAGTTTATCAGAGATTGACAATGGTGTATAGCCGAAACCGGTCTTTCTAATTATCATAAAATGTGGTTTTTCGACAATTTCTTAGTCTTTTCCATTCAATATTAATAATTACCACAATATCAACTTCTCAACTACACAAAAAGTCCAATATTACAGCTTCTTAAACAACACACAACATTTTTACTCATAAAAGTCATAATATGGTCCAAAACACATAAATTTATCTTGTAGTTCAACAGAAACATGTTTTTCCAATACTGCAGCTTCCTCCAGTCTCCAACTTGAATAATCACCCGAAGACAATCCATTTTTGTAGTGAGATGCACTTCATACTGTCAGTGGTCCCCATATATACCACTAATGCTCCCCATATAAGAAGATTCTGACAGCTTAGAGTGTGTCTCGCTACAGTCAGTGGTCATCATATATAACCCCAATGCTTCCCATTTAAGAAGATTCTGACAGTTTGTTGTGGGTCTCACTTCAGTCATATGCAGGCGTGTATGGTTCCAGTGAACAATGAGTAGTTGTTTTTTTTTTTTGTGCGGGAACATGTTGAGCTAGGTGCTCCCCGTTTTATTGCAGAGTGCACACAGCCAAGACTGGACGATTAATTGCCCTCGACTGGTGAAGGGAAAGAAGTAGTTGTGGTGGTGGGGAAGGAGATGGAAAGGAGGGGAAACGAAGTGGTTGTGGTAGAGGGGGCAAGGAGAGGAAAAGGAGGGGAAACTAGGGTTTGTGTCGGCTGGGAAGAAAGGGAAGAGAGAATTGAAGAGGTAAGTGTGGTTGAGAAGGTGGATAGGGGAAACTGAATGGGAGGATAGGGAAAAATGAAGAGCAGGAAGGGGAAAGAGAGGGAACAAGGGATAGTTGTGGTGGGGGTTGAGAAGAGGAAAGAGATGGAAGTGAAGGGGTAGAGAGGGGGAAGTGTTGGTAGTTGTTTGATTGATTGAGTACTTTATTTATGTAGATTACAATATATACTGGCTTATACACTTATATACAATAGCTTACAATACAGCAAAATTATAGATGAATTTACATAATATAGACTAAGAAAATAACTATTGAACTGTATATGATACAGATTGTTGTGAGAGGAAGAGAAGAGGAAAGAGAGGGAAGTGAACGTGAAAGAGGGGAAACTATGGGTTGTGGTGTGGTGGGGGAAGAAGGGAAAAGATGACGAAGGATGGGGGAAAGAGAAAAGAGAAAAGAGGTGAAAGGGAATGGAAGAGGGGGTAGGAATGATTGATTGATTGATTGAGTACTTTATTCATGTAGATTACAATATATACTGGCTTATATACTTATATACAATAGCTTACAATACAGCAAAATTATAGATGAATTTACATAATATAGACTAAGAAAATAATTATTGAACTGTATATGATGTGGAAAAGTAATTTGTAATATAATAACTATGGATTATATTGTTATGCATCTACATAAATTGGCGGAGCTTTGGACATATCAATGTCCATTCTTCGGAAAGAAT
Source organism: Nilaparvata lugens (assembly GCF_014356525.2). Taxonomy (NCBI): domain Eukaryota; kingdom Metazoa; phylum Arthropoda; class Insecta; order Hemiptera; family Delphacidae; genus Nilaparvata; species Nilaparvata lugens. The sequence continues at coordinate 9,186 of NW_024092964.1, read as the reverse complement.
ATTAAAAATATCCTCCCCACAAACTCTCTACCAAGAGATGGTGGTGAAGGGGTAGTGAGGGGGAAGTGTTGGTAGCTGTTGTGAGAGGAAGAGAAGAGAGAGAGAGGGAAGTGAACGTGAAAGAGGGGAAGCTATGGGTTGTTGTGGTGAGGGAAGATAAGGGAAAAGAGGACGAAGGAAGGGGGAAAGAGAAAAGAGAAAAGAGGTGGAAGGAAATGGAAGAGGATGGTGGGGAACAATAAAGAGGGGAAAGAAGGGAAATGATGGGAAAAGATGGTGAAGGAAAGTGAAAGATTGAAAATGAGGGAGAAGGATATGGCAAAGAAGGAGTAGGAAAGGGAACAGAGGGGAAAACAGGGGTAGATGTGTGTTTGGTTGTGGGGGGGGGGGCTTGTTTAGGATGAGAGGGAATCGTGGACGCGTTTTCAACAAGAGTTGGAAATGGCTAAAGGCTGTTACCGAACAAGTTTATAGTGAATTATTGTGGCCGAAACATGAACAATGTAAACTGTTAGCATGTAGAGCAAATTTATGAGCTAACACTGAGACGACTTTGACGGTCCGGCAGATAAATAATAAATCCTGCAGCCTCGCCTCGCCCGACCAGTCAAGTGTGGGTCAACCAACCCTCGAGGATCCACTAATCCTAAGTTATTTAGATGTTTTCATGCCCCGCAACTCTGACTGATTGTGGCCGGAAGTTTATTTTATTGATTAGAGATGGAGGATAGTGGTGTCTCTCAAGTGAGAGACGGTTTTACTGCATGAGTCTCTCAAGGACTTCTCAGCTTTATGACCAGACTTCTTCCCGACTTTTTTGTCTCCACGTATGAAATAGTGAGTGAGCTGATCGATATCCTACTCCTGCAGCTATGGTGAGGTCCACGTTTATATTTCCAGAGGAGAAAGATGGAAGAACATTTCTGCCGACAGTCTTTATTGATTCAACGGAGAGCATTGAAGTTGAGAAATGCTGAAAGTAAATCTCAATGCCGGAATTTATTAGTTGTTGATACTGCCCCAAATGTAAGTTAAATCGTAATATGAGATTAATATGATTATTCCATTTGATGCTGAACTGTACCTAATTGAATAAGAATTAGCGAGTTCTTACATCTGAGTCAAGGCGGAAACCCTCTGTGTGTTCGAGCATGAACATACCTCTCCCATATTAAGATTATAAGTTCAAAATAATTCAAAATAGCTGAAAATCTACACTAATTTCTCTTCATTTTATTTTGTGTTCAATTTTCTAGTTTCACTTCCTTTGCCCTATTACCATAGGTAAGGAAAGTATTGCTTTCCGAAAAAATTAGGTACCCCAATTCCAAATTCTATACGTTTCAAGGTCCCCTGAGTCCAAAAATTGGTTTTTGGGTATTGGTCTGTATGTGTGTGTGTATGAGTGTATGTGCGTCTGTGTACACGATATCTCATCTCCCAATCAACGGAATGGATTGAAATTTGGAACTCAAGGTCCTTACACTATGAGGATCCGATCAAATGCAATTTAAGATGGCGGTAAAAATGACGAAAATGTTGTCAAAAACAGGGTTTTTGGCGATTTTATCGAGAACGGCTCCAACGATTTTGATGAAATTTTTCACCAAAAATAGTATTTGGAAAGCTCTATCAACTGCCACAATCTCATATCTGTGAAAATTTTAGGAGCTCCGCCCAATCTATGCAAAGTTTGATTAAAGATTATCAATTATCAGGCTTCAGATACAATTCAAACAGAAAAAAATCGGTCAAGTTATTTTTGAGATAATCGTGAAAAACCTGGTTTTTTAGTAATTATCCGCCATTTTTCTGAAGAATATTACGGAGCTCCTGCAATTTTCCCAGAAATGAGACTCGTGTCAGTTGATAGGGCTTATAAATAGCTATCCATGGTATAAATTTAAAGAAAATCGTTGGAGCCGTTTTCGAGAAAACCGTGAAAACATGGTTTTACAGTAATTATCCGCCATTTTTCCCGCCATTTTTAATTCAATTTCATTGAATTTCTTATTGTCGGATCCTCATGGTATAAGGACCTTGAGTTGAAAATTTCAAGTCTATCGGTTAATTAGGAATGGAGTTATCGTGTTCACAGACATACACACCTATACACACACACATACACACACACACACACACACACACACACACACACACACACACACACACACATGTGTGTGTGTGTTTTTGGACTCGGGGACCTTGAAACGTATAGAAAACTTGAAATTAGGGTACCTTAATTTTTTTGGAAAGCAATACTTTCCTACCTATTGTTATAGAGCAAGGAAAGTAATAAGTTTATATCACCAATAATGTGAAACAATCAGAACTAAATTCTCAAAAATGTTCCAATCAGTGATTGTGACAAAATTTCAAGTCGCCTTTTCAATATTCCATTCATTCATTTTATTTATCTATTTATTAACAGAACCTGAATATAGAAGGCTGAACTAATGGGTATCACCACCACAAACATCATTCCTTTAGTGAGGTCCACATTATAATGACAGTGTTTGATTAGCAATGGTATTGCTATCCTTGTCCAACATTCAACGAAGCGCAAGGCGCTATCTCTTTCTCGCTTTGCTCTGCTACCAGATTGTCTTCAAATGATGTAGAATTTTAATAATCAATTATTAATGAAAATGTTTCATCTCAACCATGAGAATTCATTATGAAATCATTGAAAAATAGAATTTGTTGCTTGATAAAATAATATAATTGATTATTTTAAACGAGGATGAACCGTTATTATAACATCACTAGCCATCAAGTTCGCTTCGCTCGCCATATCCGTCTAGCCAGGGGGCTCTGCCCCCTGGACCCCCGCTGGATAGTCCAAGAAGAGATCAGGAGGCTCGCTTCGCTCGCCTGCATTTTTCATTTAGGCATGCTTCATTCCATCAGAAAGTCAAAGTACTGAGAAAACGCAGAAAAGCTGAGAAAAACGCTAATTTTGCGTGTATCTTTGGCGTTATTTCAAATTCCTTCTAACACAACATTATCATACCCTAGCTTAGCTTCTGTACTAAATTTGAACAATTTCTGTTCAATTGTTCTCAATAAATCTGAGAAAAAACAAAAAAGACGCTAGAAAAACGCAGATTTTGGGCGAATCTTAGGCGTTATTTCAAATTCCTACTAACACAATATTATTACACCCTAACTTTGCTTCTGTACTAAATTTGAACATTTTCTGTTTATTTGTTCTGGATGAAGCTGAGAAAACGCTAAAAGAACGCTGGAAAAACGCAGATTTTGGGCGTATCTTTGGAAATTTTTCCAAATCCGTTCTTAGTGCGCCTCTAAAAGGCCAACTGAACATACCTATCAAATTTGAACGTTTTTGGTCTGGTAGATTTCTAGTTTTGCGAGTGAGTGAGTCAGTCAGTCAGTCAGTCAGTGAGTGCCATTTCGCTTTTATATATGTAGATTAAACCTGAATCAGCTACCATCTATAGATGGCATTGATAAGACAGAGGTTCGGCAACGTTTTTCTCCTATCTTTCTCCATTGCCATTATGACGTGAACCTCACTATATCTATGTAAGTTAAGATGGAATAGCTTACTAATGGAATACTAGGTTCTATCATGGAGTAATAGCCCAGTCAAATAGTCATTATAATGCGGCCCGACAAACAAAATTAAGGTAATTGATTTTATTGTTTTAATCGGTCCATTTGAGTATAGTAAGAGTAATCTCTGGTTTCCCACCAAAATTTCTGAAGGCATAACTTTTGGCAGCCTGAAAACCAAGAGATTTGGTACTTTTTTCAAGAGAAATTTCAATGCTCTTCAAAAAGAATTGAGCAATATGATTGAACAATTGGTTTTGGAGATATCGTGAAAAAACTGAAAAAAGTACCAAAATCTCTTGGTTTTCAGGCTGCCAAAGTTATGCCTTCAGAATTTTGGTGGGAAACCATAGATTACTCTTACTAGTACCAAATGGACCGATTAAAACAATAAAATCAATTACCTTAATTATTGTTTGGTCCGATGTACTATTTGATTGGCTATAAGGATATTTAGGATTATTTAATGGAGAGAAAAATCAAAATCTTAGTACCCTTTTTGAAAATATTTATTCAAGTAGCCCTATACAGGAAAGAGATAAATTAGGATTATTTGTCTGTGGTTCTATAGAAATAATGATGGAAGAAAACAATATTAACAGACCTACAAATCGTAAAATACAACACATTTTGATCGTATTTCAAAAGGCAATACGGATTCATATTTCCTCTCATCGAAGATGTTTCTACAGCACAACCAGATTTCATCCCGCTCTTTGAAAAGGTTCAAAGCACGCTTATTCGCAGCATACAAATGGAAATTCCAGACTTGAGAAAGTAACTCGATTTGAATCGAAAAGTGACGTCACTCTACACATGCAGCGAAGAAATTTCAATGAATTCAAAGCGCAAACATTATGTGGGTCACATTCATGGGACATTGCAGAGCGGAGATTGATTACTCGAGCCACGTCAACTCGATTCAAGCTGCGAGGCTGAGCTGCCTCGCGCTGAGCTGCCTCGCGCTGAGCTGCCTCGCCGAGAAATGAATTACGGCACTTCAACCTCCGATATTCATGTTTATTCACTTTCCGCGGTGCAGAAATGGAATATGTCGCTGGGAGTCGGGCTTATTGGGGGCTAAAGCAGCTTTGAAGTACTCTGCACAAATAAATGAATGCTGGAAAGTTTCTCTTTTTGATGAAGATTACGCTCACATGATCCTGGGATTGTGTGTTGGTTATATCAGAAACAATATGGTTGTTGTTCTATTTTTATATTGCACTATCATTAGGGATGTCAATCCCGGGACTGGTTTCCAATCCCGGTATTTTGTGATTATCCAATATCAACCCGGGTTCCCGGGACTGATCCCGGGATTGGCAAAAATCATTTACATGCATTTTTGTAATTGTTCCTCCTCAATTACATGTTCAGTAACAGTGTGTGGATTTGAAAAAGGGCTTATTATAGAGGGAGAGAACATTTTTAAATAAAACATTACTTAGGAAAAATATTGAAATTAAATATTCTAAATGGAATTTTGTATAGCCAACTGTATTATTCACTTCAACTAGCTATTCTACTTATGATGGAGAATGAGAAGATAATTATATAATGAATCATTAGACAGATAAGAGAGTTAATAGATGGTGCTTGTTTTTCTCTGATTTCTGAAGTCTTTTCAAAGTTCTAAGTGCATTTCAAGGAAATTACATCAGCACTATTGCAAATATTGCGCCGTCTAGACTAGTGAATATAAATTATTGTAATAGAGAATATAATTTTAATATACGATATTAATATCGTACAATAGAATGTTCAATATAGAATTGTATTCTTAAGTATAGAATTAAATTTCTTTTCTCACTGGTCTAGACTGGTAATTGTGGTGCTGTGTAAACGGAAACAAACGTAGAGGCTTGAAACCGATGTTGAACCGATCAACAACCATTATGTGAATTCTATTTAGCCGGTACAGAGTACGGTATATTATGTATATGCAACTGTAGGCTGTGCCTGTGGAATAAATTAGTCAAACACTAAGGCTCAACTCACACTTACGCGACTCAGGTCGAGAGGAGACTCGACTCGAGTAGAGCATGTGTTTCCAAATGGTGACACTCAGACCAGTCGATTCTAGTCTCCGCGACCTCACCATTCTGAACACATGCCCTCGACTAGAGTCGAGTCTCTTCTCGACCTGAGTCGCATGTGAGTTGAGCCTTAGAACAATAGATTAGTCATGCGAAACTCATATTCATCACTGTAAATGAACTCCATATTGAATTGTTTTTGGAAAAATAGTATTCAAAATTTCAGGTTTTCCAATCCCGAAAATCCCGGGATTGACGCTGAGAAATCCCGGAATTGTTGGGTATCAAGAATGGACCGAGGGATTGACATCCCTATTATTATCATGATAAACCATGTATACAAATAGGAGAAATAGTGCAGATGTTCGATATTGAACCATAGAGAAATAATAGCTTCAGAAGATATTTCTGGAATAAAGTTTCTCGTTTTGATGAGGATTACGCGCACATGAACCTGGGATTGTGTATTGGTTATATCAGATGAAAAAATATGGTTACTGTTCTATTTTTATATTGTATTATCATGATAAACCATGGGAATAGAGAAAGTAGTGCAGATGCTCTCTCAATGTTAAACGTGACTATTATCAATCCTATTATCCTATTCTATAGGGCTTAATTCTTATTTCTTTATATATGTTTATATTTTTCTATTTCTCTATTTTCATATCTGATTATCTGGTTATATGGTTATTTATGTTCAACGGATCTCGTACACGGCTCCAATGATTTTCACGAAATTTGGAACATAGTAGGTTTATGATATCAAAATTCGATTGCACTAGGTCTCATCCCTGGGAAAACTTGCTGAAGAACATGAAAAGGATAATTTATTCATCCTTGGAAAAACAGATGATGATTGCGTCGTCTGTAGATAACAGAAGATGCGTGTGCCTGTGTGGGAGATCAGCTGTGTAATCAATTAGCTTACCGTATCTCGCGAGAAATATAGAAATTTTAATTGACTCGATCAAAATACAGTGATCAGATTAGTTGACATGAGCTGGTATATATCATAATATTCAAAGTTGATCATTATTTTACAGTTCTAAGTGATTAGTGAGTGTTATTTTGTTATTCAATTTGGAATGTAAACAATGTAAATTAAAACTTTTATGTTTTCAAATATTTAGACTGAAAATTTCACCTGAATTCAAGTGTATGGAACATAGCCTACTTTTTGGAATATTTACAGTGTATAAATCAAAATTTGGGGAAGAAACAGTTTTGGACTGTGTCTGTTAGTCCTTCCCCAATCATTTTAAAGTATTGTGTTCGGTTTATCAATAGTCAATAAATAAATAACGAGCGAAACTCGATGCCCTGATATTAATCATTATCAGATCCAACTCCTTGTACCAATATTACTCCGTTCATATACAAATATTATCATGTTACACAATAAATTTATTGTCAATAATGAACGGTACGTTTTCTGATAGGGTAATTGTAAACCAATATCTTCCCCCAGCAGAAATAATGTTCGTTTTCCAATGTATGAACATAGCCTACTTTTTGGAATATTTATAGTGTATAAATCAAAATTCGGGGAAGAAACAGTTTTGGACTGTGTCTGTTAGTCCTTCCCCAATCATTCTAAAGAATTGAGTTCTTTTTATCAATAAATAAATAACAAGCAAAGCTCGCTCCCCGATATTAATAATAATTATTGACTTTATCCTTATAAAATGCGTGGTATTATAAATATTGAGGATAGTGATATGAGATTGACTGGCTTTATTGTGAGAATTTTTCTCATTAATCAATCAATCTAAAACAGGTCCTTGTTTCATAAAGACTTACAAGTCCAGTAATACAGGAACAGCTTATTTTATCGGCTATATTGAGCATGTAATTGGAATGGTGATTCTCCTGTATTACAGGACTTGTAACTTTTATGAAACAGGCCCCTGGAGATTTGAATTCTATGGCAATGTACTTCTTAAGAATTATTGGTATCGTGGAATAATTACTGAACCATCGAATCCAATTTTAAAAAATATTGAATCATCAATAACTGACACGCTCTCCATACTCACAATATTCAGTTACTGACCAATGGTCCATATGATCACTCAGTACATTTGAGGCAGAGTACGTTCCCATTAAAACATAAAACAAACTTTTGTTGGAAATCTTTAGTGTTCCTAATTCATCACAGTGTAAATCTCTATCTAGATACGAAATAAGGTGCAGACTTGATTTTGAAATAAATACCAATAATATTTTCATATCATAATAATAATCTATGAATATCAGCACCATCTCTAGTTGGTAGTAATAGTATCAATCATGAAATAATAAATTTTCTATATATCCACTTGAGATGTAAGAATTCAGGGCTAATTGTATCAACCTAAAGATGGTGTGCATCACTGTGAATACTTGTTATAATTTGTATTTTTTATCTATTATTTTATAAATTTCAAAAAACGGTTACTATAATTTTATTTTATGAACTTTCCTCTAGTTCTTTAGAACTGGAGTTTCTCTATGGTGTCCTATAATATAGATACTATTACTTAGTATAACTCAATATTTTCAAGTTCGAGAGTTTATTAAAATGGATCATTCTATTATATTCAGTTTTTAATCAAATCAAATTCAAAATTCCGTTTTGTATTTCTGGACTGAAAAGTGGACTCAATCAATCCAAGTGGATAGCAAACCTATAATTTTTATTCATTCATAACTTACCTTCATTGTATATCATTCATCCCATCATCATCATCATCATCATCACCTAGGCTTAAAATACCTCTAGAAATCGCCTTTGTGAAATAATAAAAATAATAAATACTACATTTTTATCAACCTATATACTAAATCTATGAGCTATGTAGTATCTTATTGCAACTCAGAATCATCTTACAATTATTTTTTATTTTTTTATTCACAATCACAAATCATAAATTAAAATATGATCGGGAGAAGACAACAAGCATAGCCCAAAACTTTCTACTCCCAAATTTTTACAAATAAAAGTTTCAAAAAAGAATGAGGTCAGAATTCACTTTTCACTTCAAAAAGTCCAATTTACCCTTCAAAGCTGATCACTAAACTAAAAATTTTTAATTTTGATATTTTAAAACTAATCAACAACAGAAATATTTTTCTCAAATCTTTTCAAATTGGAAGTTTTTGAGTAATTTTACAAAATGTTGAGCCGAAAAGAAACACAACTCCACGATTAGCACTGCTGTTTTTATATAATTGAATTTTGAGATCTCACAACAATTTCGCTAACATAGGAAAAAAAATTTTTATATCATTTATAGGATATCTAAAACATAATAAGATTATGGAAATTTACAGACAATTTATCTATACCAAAAGTGCAAGGAATAATGTACAATAATTTCTGTATTCACTGGGTACAAGCGTACAGTGCTCTAGTCCACTTAAACACGGATAATGTTGTCAGTGAAATCGGTAGTTCAACCACAGGGAAATCTATTATGTAGTGAGGGATAAGAGAATAATATCGAGGGAAAACTTCAGCACGACCAATTACTCTAATAACAACTTATTACAATCCCTGAGGGTGTCTGAGCAGGCTGCAATTGAGGCA
>NW_024092963.1:0-10099 GCF_014356525.2 Nilaparvata lugens | reverse complement strand
AAACTTCAGCACGACCAATTACTCTAATAACAACTTATTACAATCCCTGAGGGTGTCTGAGCAGGCTGCAATTGAGGCATAATTTCGCCTAGAGAATCCTGAACAAACCAACATGACGTGGAACAGCAAATTTTAATAATAGAGGCAACTCTTTTTGACAATTCTCCCAAAGAGTGCATATAGACTCAGCGGCTTCTCGTCCAATCCACTCCTAATTTCCACAGTTTCTGGACAAGACACTTGAGAAACATGTAACGGTGACAAGAGACCAAGTGGATCATAGATACGAGCCATCACTGACAGAATATAACGCTTATAGCGACGACCTCCCCACACTTGACGGAAAACTGAAACAGATCAGTACTAGGTTGCCATTCAATCCCAAGATAGCCAAGGAGTTGTCTGCTTCGAATCCTTGTACGAAAACGATTTCTCTTCCTCCGAGAATTTCTCCAGCATTGAGGTGAATTTGACGTCCACTTGGTGAGTGAGAAACCTCCTCCCTCAAACAGCTGCTTGGACTGATGATACAGCTCCGCGGCCTCTGACTCTGTGGCGACAGATGTGACTAAGTCGTCCATGAACATGTCTCTTGGTATTCTCGCCTTGGCTGCTGGAAAACGATTTCCACCTCCTCTACAAGCTGGTGGACGGTGCGAAGTGCCAATATGGAGAGCTTGAAACCCAAAAACAACACAATGAGCTGATAAATTCGATCGGATCCTCCGCGAAAATCTCCACAATACACGCTGATAACGACGGCAGGAATCCTCCACTAATATCTGTCGATACATTTGTTTAATGTCGGCAGTTAGTGCGATTGGGAACAAACGAAAATTGACTAACAAAACAAAAATGTCAGTCTGCAATTTGGACCAGCATGAAGAACCTGGTTCATGACAAACCTGATGATGTTCTGGAACCAGCATCAATACAATTCGGATGGCGTGGTAGTGCTGCTTGCTTTCACGATGCGTGATGCGGTATGTATAACCACCTCGGTCTGTCTGATCTGCTACAAACGACATGTGACCCTGACGTAGGTAATCAATCAATATTTCATGATATGAAATACGAGTATTGCTGTCATGCTCTAGTCGTCTCTCCAAACTCAGCAGTCGGCGTTCGGCGACAGCATACGAATCTCCCAAGCTGCTGGCGGCTCCGCAAATGACAAGGCAACAACAAAACGACCAGAATTCACACGATGTACAGACTTCCAAAATTTACCTCACACTCCAACTCGTCCGTTTCAGTTGACAGCTTGGTGTAGGGCACGATTCCAACTCCAAAAACGTTCCACAAAACTATCAACGATGGACTACTAATGAATGGACTACAGATGGCTGTAAAACAATTCGACACATTTTTTGTTGAGTGAGAATCGGCGCTCTCCCCATCAGAATGTGACCAAAGACACTATTAACAGTCATCAATTCGTGCGATTCACCTATACTAGGACTCCCACGTAAAAGTGAGGAACTAACTCTGCACCAATGATGCCATCTATTCTACTAGGAAGGTAGAATTTGTCGTCAGCCAGTGTGAGATTTTCCAGATGATGAAGTTTGGATCTGTCGATTTCACAAGAAGGCAACTTGTCGATTATTTTATCTACCACTGTGGCATCCATCGAAAACTTGACGGTAGGATCCAACTTCGACTGAATCGACACACAAGTACGACCTCGAACTCCTAGTACCACACCCCGACCGAATCCAAACAATGGTTTTCATGGGCTGGAATGGTAGTCTCAAACGCCGACACAATTTGGCTGTAACAAAATGACACTGACTCCCGGTGTCAATCAAGAAACGACATCACAAAGCTGACCATTACAATCTCGAACTATGTGCAGTGACGGTCGACAACACAACGGTCGAATTTTCTACATCATTGGATGTAGAACAACAACTAATAGGTGATGTGCCACCTGCCTTGGAGCTCGACGAGGACGCAACACCTCCATTGGAACTTGATCTGGAAAAGTGCAATAAAGAATGATGAGATTCTCGACATTGAGCACACTGAGTTTTACTACGACAATTTTTACTCAAATGATCCACATCAAGACAACGAAAACAACAAAACTTTCCTTTATCAAACAATAACGATCCCAGGAGTCATTTTCAAGAAACTAGCACAATCTACTAACCGATGACCCGGTTTTAAGCACTTCAGACAATTGGGATTTTTACTAGATGCATCGTTAGATGAATCATTGGATTGAACCACAAACACCTTCGATTTATTATCTTTTTTGTGCTTCATATTAAACGATTCAGTCTGTTTTTCATCAGAAGGAAGAGTCTTAATTTGCCTTTCAATGAATTGACATAATCGGCATAAGTTGGCATAGCCTTGTCACATACGCCGATTCAAAATTTCTACGAGAACTTGGATCCAGCAATCTCAAGCCATGATAGAGGAATACGAGTCTGACAAATCAGTGAGTCGCAATCTCTTCACTGCATTGATGGAACTGCAAAACCATCCAAAATCGCAATACAACCTGCCTTTGATTCTGATTTTATTGGACGAAATTCAAAAATTTGTTTGAAATAGGCATCAACTTGCGCTCGTGGATCGTTATAGCGGGTCAATAATGCCTGCCAAATTATTAGATAATATTTTAGCCAATGGTGGCAAATGACACAAATATTTGCTGCTTGACCAGTAAGTCTACTTACAAGATATTGGACCTTCTGCTGATCGTTCAAACTCTTGTTGTCATGTACCAATGCCTTAAACAATTCATAAAACCCGACCATTGAGTCTGGTTCCCATCAAATTTTGGAAGGTCGATTTGGGCAGTACTGACTCGGACACGACCGGCTGTGCATTAGCTGCTGAAGCTGCCGAAGATTGAGCAATAGCATCAGTCGCCTCTTTCTGTTTGAGAGTGTTAGCCGCTACTTCAATATACTGAAACAGATCTAGATGTGAGTCGTTGAATGCTACAACATAATCTTTATTCAACTCAAGTTCCAACTCATTAACCACTAATTCTGTCTTTTCAAAATCCGAAATGGTCTGAGACACCCGAGGATACAACACTAAAAATTGCTCAGCAACTTTTGGATCAGAGACATTTTTAAACAGTTCATAAATTCTTTGCAATCGGGCATACAATTGTTCCAGTTTAGCGCGATGCACAATGATTTGTTTCTGTAATTTTTCCTCCATCTTGAACTCATACACAAAACATTCAGCCCCGACAATACAAACACAGACAAAAAAAACAAGAATGAGTTCAAAACTAAATGGAAGGAAAAATCACGACTAGTAAGTTATCAAAGTTAACTTTGATTATCAATTCACAAGACAAGTTATTGCTGAAGACAAAACTATATGATTAGATAATGTTCTTCCAACAACTCACAAACAAACGATAACTTGTTGAATTGAACAAACAAAATCATGCTGTGATTAACCTTCACTAACATGTATCAAAATGGACAATACAAAATCCAACAAACAAATTCCTGAGAAAAAAAGCACAATGAGCCTAGTTTCAGGAAAATTACAATTTTAACTGAAATAAATTTAATTTCAGACAAATACAAATTGACAAGAAACCTTGCTCTAGAACAAGGCTACAACAAACTAAAGTTGTGCATAGATCAGACAATTCTGAACATGCCAACATTGGACAATACGAAATTGCTTAAATCTAATGTGTGTGAATTAATCAACAGATTACAAATTTAAATTCATCACGGTCTGGAGGCCAGAAATGTTCTGAACAAAGCTCAGGCTAGAGCTACCAGTGGACTGTAATTTACTATTCAATTTATCAACTAGAAACGAGGAGCAAAATTTAATCTTCAATTTGAGCCAGGTTATTGGTACAGTTAAACTCTGCATTAATGAACAATAAAAAGAGCAAAAACTCACCAGATTTAATCCAATTTGTCTACTCGCCTTTCGAAGCTTTTATTAGGTGTTTTGGTCAGATTCAGGGGTGGAAAGAAATCTGGGAAAAAGATAGGTTTTCGCTTCCAGGCTGGAAACATTTGAAAATTTGAACATTTAAACATTTAAACATTGGAACATGAGAACATTTAAACATTTAAACATTGAAACATTGAAACATTCAACATTTAAACATTTAAACATTTAAACATTCAAACATTTAAACATTTAAACATTTAAACATTCAAACAATACAACATTTAATCATTCAATCATTTGAACATTTAAACATTCAAACATTTGAACATTCAAACATTAAACAATCAAACATTTGAACATTTAAACATTTAATAATTTAAACATTCAAACATTCAAACATTTAAACATTTAAACATTAACATTTAAACATTTAAACATTCAAACATTTGAACATTCAAACATTAAACATTTAAAATTTGAACATTTAAACATTTAACATTCAAACATTTTAACATTTAACATTTAAACATTTAAACATTTAACATTAAACATTTAAACATTTAAACATTTAAACATTTAAACTTTAAACATTTAAACATTTAAACATTAAACATTTAAACATTTAAACATTAACATTTAAACATTTAACATTTAAACATTTGAACATTTAACATTTAACATTTGAACATTTGAACATTAAACATTTGAACATTTAACATTTAAACATTCAACATTCAAACATTTAACATTTAAACATTTGAACATTTAACATTAAACATTTGAACATTTAACATTCTAACATTTGAACATTTGAGAATTTGAACATTTGAAGATTTCAACATTAGTACATTTAGATATTAAACATTCAAACATTAGAACATCTGAACATCTGAACATTCGAACATTGGAACATTCATATATTGAACATTCGAACATTTAAACATTTGAACATATAAACATTTGAACATTTAAACATTTTAATATTCGAGAATTTGAACATTTAAACATTTAAACATTTAACATTTAAACATTGAACATTTAAACATTCAAACATTCGAACATTCAAACATTACAACATTTAAACATTAAACATTTGAACATTTAAACATTCAAACATTTGAACATTCAAACATTTAAACAATCAAACATTTGAACAATTAAACATTCAAACATTTGAACATTTAAACATTCGAACATTTGAACATTTCAACATTAGTACATTTAGATATTCAAACATTAGAACATCTAAACATTCAAACATTAGAACATTCAAACATTTTAACATTCTAACATTTGAACATTTAAACATTTAAACATTTAACATTTAAACATTTGAACATTTGAACATTTGAACATTTAAACATTTAAACATTAAAACATTAAAACATCTAAACATTTAAACATTTAAACATTTAAACATTCAAACATTCAAGCATTTAAACATTCGAACATTTGAAAATTAGAACATTCAAACATTTGAACATTCAAACAGCCAAACATTTCAACACTAAAACATTTTAACATTTAAACATTTGAACATTAAAACATTAAAACATTTCAACATTTAAACATTTAAACATTCAAACATCGAACATTTAAACATTTGGACATTCAAACATTTGAACATTTGAGAATTTGAACATCCAAACATTTGAACATTTGAACATTAAAACATTTAAACATTTAAACATTAAACATTTGAACATTTAACTATTTAAACATTTATACATTCAAACATTAACACATTTGAACATTGGAACATTAAAACATTTAAACATTTGAACATTTGAACATTCAAACATTCAAACATTTAAACATTTAAACATTTGAACATTTAAACATTTAAACATTGAAACATTTAAACATTTAAACATTAAAACATTTAAACATTTGAACATACAAACATTCAAACATTTAAACATTCAAACATTAAAACATTTAAACATTTAAACATTTGAACATTTAAACATTTAAACATTTGAACATTTGAACATTCAAACATTTGAACATTTGAACATTCAAACATTTGGACATTCAAACATTTTAACATTTGAACATTTCAACATTAGTACATTTAGATATTCAAACATTAGAACAATGGAACATTCGAACAATGGAACATTCACATATTGAACATTCGAACATTTAAACATTTGAAACCATTTGAACATTTGAACATTTAAACATTAAAACATTAAAACATCTAAACATTTAAACATTTAAACATTTAAACATTCAAACATTTGAACATTCAAACATTGAACATTCAAACAGCCAAACATTTCAACACTAAAACATTTTAACATTTAAACATTGAACATTTAAACATTTAACATTTGAACATTTAAACATTTAACATTTAAACATTAAACATTTAAACATTTAAACATTTAAACATTTGAACATTAAACATTTAAACATTTAACATTCAAACATTTGAACATTCAACATTTAAACATTTAACATTTAACATTAAACATTTTAACATTTAAACATTTAAACATTTAAACATTTAAACATTAAACATTTGAACATTTAAACATTAAACATTCAACATTCAAACATTTAACATTTAAACATTTAACATTTCAACATTTAAACATTAACATTTAAACATTAAACATTAAAACATTTGAACATACAACATTTAAACATTTAAACATTGAACATTTAAACATTAAAACATTTAAACATTTGAACATTTAAACATTCAAACATTTTAACATTGAACATTTAAACATTCAAACATTAAAACATTTAAACATTCAAACATTTGAACATTCAAACATTCAAAAATTTGAACATTTAAACATTGAACATTTAAACATTTAAACATTTGAACATTGAACATTTAAACATTAAACATTTGAACATTTAAACATTTGGACATTCAAACATTTGAACATTTGAACATTTCAACATTTCAACATTAAACATTTGAACATTTAACATTAAACATTTAAACATTAAAACATTTAAACATTTAAACATTTGACATTTAAACATTTAAACATTTAACATTCAAACATTTTAACATTTGAACATTTAACATTTAACATTTAAACATTTAAACATTCAAACATTTGAACATTTAACATTCAAACATTTGAAAATTTAAACATTTAAACATTCGAACATTCAAACATTAAACATTTAACATTCAAACATTACAACATTTAAACATTCGATCATTTGAACATTTAACATTCAAACATTTGAACATTCAAACATTTAAACATCAAACATTTGAACAATTAAACATTCAAACATTTAAACATTTAACATTCAACATTTGAACATTCAAACATTCAAACATTAAACATTTGAACATTAAAACATTTAAACATTAAACATTTAACCATTCAAACATTTTAACATTCTAACATTTGAACATTTTAACATCTAAACAATTAAACATTTAAATATTTAAACATTTGAATATTTGAACATTCAACTATTTGAACATTCAAACATTTGAACAATCGAACATTTGAACAATTAAACATTCAAACATTTGAACATCTAAACATTCGAACATTTAAACATCAAAACTTTAATATACATTTTAATTTTCGAACATTTGAACATTCGAACATTTGAAAATATAAACATTTGAACATTTCAACATTAGTACATTTAGATATTCAAACATTTGAACATCTAAACATTCGAACATGAGAACATTTAAATATTCAAACATTTGAATTTAAAACATTTAACCATTCAAACATTTAAACATTCAAGCATTTGAACATTTGAACATTTAAACATTTGAACATTTAAACATTTAAACATTTAAACATTTAAACATTTAAACATTCAAACATTCAAACATTAAAACATTTAAACATTGAAACATTTAAACATTTAAAAATTTAAACATTTAAACATTTTAACATTCAAACATTCAAGCATTTGAACATTTATCATTAATACATTTGAACATTTGGAAATTAAAACATTTGAACATTTAAACATTCAAACATTTCAACACTGAAACATTTTAACATTTAAACATTCGAACATTTAAACATTTGGACATTCAAACATTCTAACATTTGAACATTTGAGAATTTGAACATTTGAACATTTCAACATTCGAACATTTAGACATTTAAACATCTAAACATTCAAACATTCAAACATTAAACATTTAAACATTAAACATTTGAACATTTAACATTCAAACATTTAAACATTCAAACATTTGAACATTTCAATATTTGAACATCTAAACATCCAAACATTTAGACATTTAAACATTTAACATTTAAACATTTAAACATTAAACATTAAACATTTAAACATTAAACATTTAAACATTTAAACATTAAACATTTAAACATTAAACATTGAACATTTAAACATTTAAACATTGAACATTTAAACATTAAACATTTAAACATTAAACATTTGAACATTTAAACATTAAACATTGAAACATTGAACATTTAAACATTTAAACATTTAAACATTCAAACATTTAACATTAAACATTTAAACATTTAAACATTCAACATTCAAACATTTGAACATTCAAACATTTAAACAATCAAACATTTGAACAATTAAACATTCAAACATTTGAACATTTGAACATTTCAACATTAGTACATTTAGATATTCAAACATTTGAACATCTAAACATTTGAACATTAGAACATTTAAACATTTAAACATTCAAACATTTGAACATTTAAACATTTAAACATTCAAACATTTTAACATTTAAACATTAAACATTTGAACATTCAAACATTTGAACATTTAAACATTTAAACATTTAAACATTTAAACATTCAAACATTTGAATTTAAAACATTTAACCATTCAAACATTTAAACATTAAACATTTGAACATTTGAACATTCAAGCATTTAAACATTTGAACATTTAAACATTTGAACATTTAAACATTCAAACATTCAAACATTTAAAATTTGAACATTTAAACATTCAAACATTTGAAAATTTGAACATTTAAACATTGGAACATGAGAACATTTGAACATTTAAACATTGAAACATTCAAACATTTAAACATTTAAACATTTAAACATTTAAACATTTAAACATTTAACATTCAAACATTTAAACATTCAAACATTTGAACATTCAACATTTAACATTTAAACATTTAACATTCAACATTTAACATTTAAACATTCAACATTTGAACATTCAAACATTTAAACATTTAACATTTAAACATTTGAACATTTAAACATTTAAACATTTAAACATTTAAACATTTAACATTTGAACATTTAAACATTCGATCATTTGAACATTAAAACATTTAAACATTCAAACATTTGAACATCATAACATTCAAACATTCAAACATTTAAACATTAAACATTTGAATATTAAAACATTTGAACATTTGAACATTTAAACATTCAAACATTCCAACACTAAAACATTTCAACATTTAAACATTTAAACATTTGAACATTCAAACATTTGGACATTCAAACATTTTAACATTTGTAAATTTGAGAATTTGAACATTTGAACATTTCAACATTAGTACATTCAGATATTCAAACATTAGAACATCTGAACATTCGAACATTGGAACATTCATATATTGAACATTCGAACATTTAAACATTGGAAACATATAAACATTTAAACATTTAAATATTTGAGAATTTGAACATTTAAACATTTCAACATTAAAACATTTGAAAATTTAAAAATTTAAACATTCAAACATTCGAACATTCAAACATTACAACATTTAAACATTTGAATATTTAAACATTGAACATTAAACATTCAACATTAAACATTTGAACATTAAAACATTTAAACATTAAACATTTAAACATTAAACATTTTAACATTTAAACATTAAACATTTAACCATTCAAACATTTAAACATTTAACATTTAAACATTTGAACATTTAACATTTAAACATTGAACATTCAAACATTAAACATTGAACATTTAAACATTAAACATTTAAACATTCAACATTTAAACATTTGAACATTAAACATTTAAACATTTGAACATTAAACATTAAACATTCAAACATTCAAACATTGAACATTTAAACATCAAACATTTAAACATTAAACATTTGAACATTTGAACATTAAACATTTGAACATTGGAACATTCATATATTGAACATTCGAACATTTAAACATTTGAACATTGAACATTAAACATTTAAACATTTGAAATTTGA
>NW_024092962.1:0-13783 GCF_014356525.2 Nilaparvata lugens | reverse complement strand
TACTTCTCGTAAGTTAATATTTGCTACCGTATATTAGCTCAGTTCTGAACGTGCTAATACAGTCACAAGTACTTTGCTTCTGAATAAAACTATGCTTATGAATCATTGTAGCGTTATAATATTTAGCGTTGTTGTATGATTTGAATTTTTGTGCCGTTACATATTTATTCATTTATCAGATTGGCACAAACAATATAATGATCGGGAAATAGAAAACAGGTTATTGCCCAAAACTTTTTCAATTTCCTATTTCAGTTTCAAATTGTGCAAATATTATACATAGGTTATGTCCATTTCAATTTTCTACACCAAATCACAATCTGAGAGGATAGATTAGAATAGAACAAACAATTTTAAATTTTGATAGATTGATAGTAATACAATACAAATGTACTTTTGTAAAAACATGGAAGAAACGTTAAATTCACAAAATAAAGAAAAAAACCACTTAAATTTTGAGCTCGAAAATATAACGTTCACCTTAGCTATATAACAGCTGTTTCATATTATCATGGATAATAAAAACCAATTTGATTTGATTTGATTTATTATATTATTGGAATCATTTTTGTTTGTGATTTTCCCTGATAATATACATAAATACATTGAAATATTTGATCATGTACTACAAACAATATTATTACAGGAAAAATTAATTCCTATCAAGAATCAAAATGAATATATTTAAATCTCAAGAATGAAGAATCATGATTTTTATTTGTCTATGCATGAACCATTCTATTAACAGCCTTCAGCACTTACTGTATCTATATAATACTGGTCGTCAGGCTCGCTTCGCTCGCCATATCCGTTTAGCCAGACATTTAGTCTGTACCCCCGACTGGATCGTCCTAACATATGATAAAAATGCTCAAATGAAAAATGCAGGGGAGCGAAGCGAGCCTGCTGATCTCATTCTTGAACAATCTAGTCGGGGGTCCAGGGGGCGGAGCCACCTGGCTAGACGGATACTGCAAGCGAAGCGAGCCTGACGGCTAGTAGTAATATAATATTCCCAGGAATAGCTCTGATTGAAGTAGCAGTACCCAATCAATTTTTCCGCAACAAATCAGGACCTCCTAAATAGGTATTTTGAAGGTACTGGATAAATTGGTATTTAGGAGGTCCTGGATAAATGCATTTCAATCTTCAACTTGGTGCCAACCTAACAAAGTCAACTCAACTTAATGCTAATCTGACAAAATTTTTAATTTAGTTACCAGAACAACTCTGTGGGTAGATGACACAAGTTGATATGTCACATTTTTGAACATATTGAGTTATGCATATGGTTGTGTTCAGAAAAATTAGATCTATAAGATGATATCTATATAATAAGAGAGAGTAGGGTTGTGTTTGTTCGTGTGTTCGTTTGTTAGCATCAAAACATGTCAACTTGTGGATTGCATACCGGAAAAACGGGAATGATTTAGATTTCCAAATTTTGCACATAGATTCTAAAAAAATATCAATCTCGTGCACCTGGAAGCCCAAATTTTAATTTTCCTTTTAGATTTTTCAGAACTAATGTTTAGATTTCATTAATGGTACATTCGATTTCATTAAAGAATCACCAAATCATATGGTCGAAATTAAAAAAGGTACATCTGTTTCTATATTGCTTTCTACCTGAAAAACATAGTTTTGAAACTTCGTTTTCCTGATGCAATGTTTAGGCCTACACGTGGCATGAATTATTAATTTTTCAGCTAGAACAGTTTTTGAGACAAATGCTAAATAAACGTCTACAGTCTCATCAATGCTGTATCGGCAATATGAAAACGCATGCAGTTAATATGTCTTTCAATGAAGGTGTTGTTATTTACATAAAGAAATTATATTCTTCCAGTTTTATTAAATCAAGATTTCAAAATTATTCGAGCCCTGATAGAATGACTCACTGTACATAGGCCTATTTTGAATTCTTCTAGATTTCATTACGTCAAGTTTTGAGAAAAACCCTTGCGAAGCACGGGTTACCTGCTAGTAACTAAATATGTTGTATCTCTTTAAAAAACTGAGATATAGGCCTTGCTCAAGCCTGATAGAGCATTTTCTTTCAAACCCCAAGTTGACAAATATTGATGAGTACATATATCTCAACACTCTTCTACCGGTTTGTATTATAGTCCAATTATCGAAAGATGGCAATTTTTGATAAGTGTATGTACTGGTAGGCTATTATAAAATCTGAAAATCAATAACCTCCATCGAGAACTACATAACCCATACAACTTTGCAAACAGTTCAAGTTTGTTTAACTTGATCAATACTTGTAAATAATATCAATTAATTGAAAAAAAATATATTCAAATTTCCAAATAATTGAGATATTCCCTATAACTTTTGAGATATTCTTTATACTGTTACATTGTGATTTGAAACATTTGGCAGATGGCGAAACATGATATCTCTAACATCACTAGCAAAAATCCTCGATAGTTGATTTAAATAAATGTTTTATTCCTTGATATTTTATATTCAAATAGTCAATGATCAGCTGATTATATTAGTGTAAAATGGGTAAGAAAAAATATGATAGATAATTTTTGCAACTATGCCAAACTTTCAAATTGCTCTCCTGAAAAGTTTACAAATCATGACTTATCAGCTTGTGTCATCTACCCACAGAACTGTTTCGAAGAGGTACTCTTTCTAGATTATAGTTCTATATTAACATATGGTATGGACATTTCAATTATAATTTTGAGATATTGGAATAAGAAGAATAAACATGCTAAAAGACGAACTTTAAACCCTCAAAAACCACCCTTAGAGTTAAAATATCGCCAAAAGATTTCTTAGTGCGCATCTAAAGGGCCAACTGAACATACCTACCAAATTTGAACGTTTTTGGTCCGGTAGATTTTTAGTTCTGCGAGTGAGTGAGTGAGTGTGTGAGTAAGTCAGTCAGTGAGTGAATGCCATTTCGCTTTTATATATATATAGATAGTGCACTCATATATTAATGAACTTGTATGTCGATTTAGAAGAATTAGTCAAATGAAGTGTTCTTTGATAACACTGTTGAAGCAATAGAATACCATCTATAGCCAGGCTACTCAAAAGCAGATCAGTCATGTTAGAACAGCCGCAGAATGAGTAGACAATGCAGTGTATAATAATAATAATAGACTTTTCTAGGAAGAGAAGACTAATGTGAGAGTGAGTGTGCGTGTCAATTGTGATAGTGGAGCTACTGAAGTAATGAACTTCTTTCTCTAGAAAGAGAAGACTGATGTGTGAGAGAGAGCATCGATTGAGAGAGAGTAGAGCTGTGAAGACCGATGTTTGTGAGCCAGTATGCTTTTTTACTCCGTTCCCCATCTCATCAGTTAAATTTACCTAGTACTAAACTTTTTGAACAGCCTTCCTAGAGATGCCACTTAATGTCCAGTAACATGTTCACCTAAAATTGGAAATAAGCTTGAAATTCGAGAAAATGTGATTATTAATTTGCAAACTGTTGGCAACTGTTGGTTCTATTAAATCATTCACTACGAAGTAGCAGACCTCGTGTGTCTCCAGCGTTATTGTCCTATCACCAGCTGTCTCATGTATTTGAATAGTAGACTTGGGATGCACGAGAACACTAGCGTAAGGTGATCAATTTTCATAACGGCAAGGAAATTTGTGTGAGTGCGCCTCACCAGATTTTTAATATATTATTTGGATACATGAGAAAAGTCCAGAACAAAATTTCTTCATGCAAAATTTTCTTTTGCTAGATACAGAGTGGCCCAAAAACCTTGTATTTTCAGTTCATTTTCCAATTTTCAGCTATTTCTGCCAAATCCAGTAATCGGATGTAAGAATTTGCTGCTGCCTTTGTTTTAGATTATAAAATTCTGAATAAAATGAGATCATTTGCAACTATCTATATCCATCTCGTATTAATAGATTTCACAGTAGATATAATAATAATAATAATAATAATAATAATAAAGCTTTATTTTCATTCATTACATGAACAAAAGCCTCTCTTAACGAGGTATTTGAGGTTGACAGTCCTTGATTAATTAATACAATCATAAAAATCTGTTTACAAAATATATTTACAATCATAATTTATTTATTATTTTAGCCCATAATTGCCTATTTCTGGCCGTAGTCGCCCATGCATGGCCCACTCTCTGGCACAACTCGTCCCTCCATCTGGTCGGTGGCCGTCCTCGTCTCCTGGTCCTGTCCATCGGTACCACTCCGTGCAAATCCTTGTCCATCGATCTTCAGGCAGTCTCGCTACGTGTCCGGCCCACTTCCATTTCATTACATGAGCCTCTTTTTGCAAGTACTTCACCTTTACTTTCCTTAATATATCCTGTTTGTAACTCTTTGTACTTGCTTCAGGCCAAGAATACTTCTCAGCATTTTAGTTTGCGTCGTCTCCAGCTTCTTATCTTGATTTTCTGTGAGTGCCAGGTCTGCGCTCCATATAGTATTGCAGGGTATACGCACATTGATAGAGTTCTCGCTTTTAGATTGTTGGAATAGTTTCCCTTAAATATTCTTTTCAAAGCCCAATACTTTTTCCATCCTTTGTCAATCCTGTGTTTCACTTCCTTTGCCGCTCTATTCGTGAATGATAGAATCTGACCCAGATACTCATATTCCTCCACATACTCAATACTTCCGCAGCCTACTTGCACACTTATTCTTTCTGCATTGGTCATTATTCTTGTCTTCTGTGCATTAAGATGGAGACCCATCGCTTCACTAGCACCAACTAATTTCTCTATCATTCCCTTCATCTCTATAGCGCTGCTTGCTATGATCATAACATCATCTGCAAATCGGAGATTCGTGAGCTCTTGGCCGTTAATCCGAAGCCCTCTGCCTTCCCACTCCAATCTGCGAAATATATACTCCAAACAACAATTGAATATAACCGGGGACAGTGGACAACCCTGCTTGAGTCCTTTCTCTATTTTAATATTTCTCCCTCTTCTCTCAAGCTCGACATATACCTCCGTGTTCTCGTATAAACTTCTAATAACATTTATATATTCTCTATCTATTCCCGTTTCTCTTAGTGCATCCAGAGTAGATATACCTCAGCATTTTTCATGAGCTGTCTTTCTTTTCTATTAATGAATCTTTTCACTACTATTCATGATTGTATACAAGGAAATTATTTCAAACGGAGGAGATCCACATTTGTTAATACTGATTAATAATTTATCTTGATATTAATTCCTAAAACTACGTTCAATGCATCAACTACTTTATTCCAGAGGGTACTAAGAAAATCATTATCTCTATTCTTACTAATAATTACATCTCTTACCAAAATTATTTCCATAATTAATAATTTTCGAAATGCTGAATTCAAAAAAAAATTGGACTATTAACATACGTTATAGATATAGATGTAATCTATAGGTATAGATAGTAATCTCTTCTATATTGGGTGTACATAATGATATCTTCTACTATTGCCACAGCTCGAAAAATAGAAGCTAACGTGTGAAGAGTTATTGATAGAACAGAGGGGTGGGTAGTCTGTTCATATGCTTATAAAGGGACTGTGTTTCATTTAACGTTATCTTAGACATTCATCACTAAAATATTACTGTACTCAATTTACCACTTATATCGTTATTGCAACTCCCAATAGTTGATTACACTCCTAATACTATATAATACTATTTAAATTTCACCGTTCAATCCTTTTTTAAACTCATCTAAAATAATCTAGCTCTTTCTCAAGCGTCTCCTCTACTTCTTATTTTTCTTTCTCATTTCTCTTCTTAATTTTATAGTTATGATTACTAGAATATTGATGAAATTTTGCAATGTGATTTTTGTGACTTGTAACTTTTGCAATGATGATTATTATTCTTTTCTATTCTTCTTCGTCTTCTTCCTCTTCTTCTTCTCTTTCTCTTTCTTTTTCTTTTCTTCTTCTTCTTCTTCCCTTGATTAATTCAAGATCACAATACAATGTTCTGTTTTTTATTCTATAGTTCAGTTTCATAAGTTCTTCTCAATTGTGCACATTCCTTCTTTCTCTTCTCTTCTTCCCTATTATCATCATTATTTTCCCTGTGATTTTCCCACTAGCTATCCAGCATGTTCAAATGTTTATTTCTCTTTCTATCTCTATTTCTCTTTCTACCTATTCTCTTTCTATCTGATTACTTTCCACTAATATCCATATTTATATTCGGTTCTTTCTCACATTAAATCATACTATTCCTCTTCCATTCCTTGCAAATATTATTCATTATCAGTTGTATTATGTATCTTTTCTCAATTGATAACTTTCTTCAAAAGATTTTTCGTTTTTCTGCTGGCTTTTTCTTCTCTTCTGCAGTTTTTTAATGGATCCCATTTCGCTCTATCTCCACCTTGAACACGATCTTCCACTACCGGATTCCATCTCTCTCTATCTCTAATTGGACTCGATTTTCCACCACTGGATTTCATCTCTCTCTGTCACCACTTGGACTCGATCTTTCCACTACTGGATTCCTACTCGCACAATCTTCACTTTGACTCGATCTTCCACTACTGGATACCTTCTCGCTCTATCTCAACTTGGACTAGATCTCCCACTACAAGTTCTTCCTCAATCTTCATCTTATTCACCATTAGGATTATTCATCACCGTAACTCCACAGATCACAACATCTACATCTTATTGATGTGTTTAGTGAATTTTTTGAACTAGTGTTTTTAAAATAGTGAAGGGAGCCGAACTGTCAAGGCATACAGGATGCACTCGAATCAAGAGACTTTTTCATTAAGGTTAAGTTTTATCAGTTTCATCCCCATTTTCCCCATCATCTGTTGTTCTGAGGTCGGTTCACGATTGGTCTGCTGCTTCCATGATGCCTCTCACTGACACGTCAGCTCGCTCGCCCACAAGTAGGTATGATTATTTCAATAATAGTAATAATGACGCAGGTATGTTTCTAGCAAATGAGCTCCACTCTTCCAAAAAACTTTTCAAGGCTGCTCACCTTAACGTCCAATCCCTCAGCTGCCACATTGATGAACTCAGAGCAATCTTCCGTTTTCAGGACTTCAATATAATTGGAATTTCCGAATCATTTTTGAAGCCTAGTATTTCATCACATTTTGTTGCATTACCTGGATATAATCTTTTCCGGAATGATAGATTAAATAAAGCTTGTGGGGGTGTAGCAATTTATGTGAAAGATGGTATCAAAACAAAAGTTTTTAATCACATCTGAACAAGAGTATTGTTCCAGACCAGAGTTTATGCTACTTGAATTATCCTTATCTAGTACTGATAAATTACTCGTTTGTATCTGTTATCGCCCACCAAAAATAGGTCATTTTACAGATTTCGAAAGTGCCTTGCTTTCTCTTATGCCTTGTTATAGCCGTATACTAGTTATGGGGGATATGAACACCGACTTGAACATGACAAATCGTAACTTTGACTACTTCCAACTGACTACTATTTTTCCAATGCCTAAACATGACTATTTTACCTCTCGATCCAACTCATCATACTAATGAATCTGACACACTCATTGACCTTCTCATTGTTAGTGATCCTAACGAGGTTGTTCAAGCAGGCCAAATCCCAGTCCCAGCTATTTCTGGACATGATTTGATCTACTGTGTTCTTTCCCATAAGATACCTAAGCCAGAACAGAAAATTATCACTTATAGAGACTTCAAAAACTTTGATGAAGCCGCCTTCCTGACAGATGTGGCTCAGACTCCATGGCATCAAATTGAAGCGTTACCCTCAGTTGATGACATGGTCAAGACTTTCGAGAATTGGACTTTGACTCTGTATGACAAACATGCACCTTATGTGACAAGGAGGATAACTGTTTTACCAACCATTACATACATTTTCAACAAGTCACTTGAAGAAGGCATTTTCCCTGAAAACTGGAAGTTTGCTCTGGTTCGCCCTCTAAATAAAGTTCCATCACCCAATAAAGTTGAGGATTTTAGACCAATCAGTATTTTACCTGCATTGTCCAAAGTGCTAGAAAGACTCATTCATGCTCAAGTTGTAAAATTTCTAGACAACAATAGTAAGCTTCATAACTTTCAATCAGGCTTTAGAAAATTCCATTCAACTGAGACAGCTCTGCTTCGTGTCACTGATGATATAAGGTTAGCTATGGACCAAAGAAAATGCACCATCCTCACCCTATTTGATTTTTCTAAAGCATTCGATACTGTTGATCATACAGTCCTTCTGAATAAGTTGGCTATTCTTGGTTTCAGTCATAACTCGTTAGTTTGGTTTAAATCCTATCTATTAGGTAGGAAACAATGTGTATCTGTCGGTGACAATAAGTCTACTTGGAAAAACGCTATGCATGGAGTACCACAAGGTTCAATTTCAGGCCCTCTCCTCTTCACTTTGTATGCTAATGACCTTTCTTCCATTATCAAATCTCCAGTTTCCATACTTATGCAGACGACCTTCAAATATATTTAAGCTGTCCCATAACAAAAATTAATGAAACAGTTGGAATAATGAATCAGGATATCAATTTGATAGTGGAATGGACAAAGGAAAATGGCCTTAAGCTCAATCCCATCAAAACACAACCCATTATAATTGGATATTCTCGTCTTATAAACAATATTGACCTTGAATCGATTCACAAAATTAGTGTAGACGGTGATGACATTCCTTACTGTAGCTCAGTTAAAAATTTAGGCATTATTATGAAAAATACTCTTGACTGGTCAGGACAAGTGAACAAAACTTGTAAAAAGGTATTCTCAGCCATGCATGCATTGAAGAAGATGCACGATATTCTCCCTAGAAACATTAAATTATTATTGGTTCAATCTCCCATCTTCCCACATTTAATGTATTGTAATTCTGTTCTTAACGATATGCAAGTCACTCTGAATGATAAACTACAGCGTTGCCAAAATTATTGTCTACGTTTCGTCTACTCTCTCCACGCCATGATCATATCACCCCAGCCCACTTGCTAGTTCAACATTAAAGCTTCCTGATCAAAGCTTTTTCGAATAGTCAAGCTTGTTAGAGATATCTTGAAATACGGTAAACCGAACTATTTTAAAGATGATTTCAAATTTGTCTCTGAAGGTAGGAGGATAGATGTTTCACATACTAGAACCGGAGAAAGTACTTTAAGGATACCCAATCATCGAACTACTATTTTCACAAAATCCTTCTTAGTCAGTGCCTGTCGTGCATGGAATGCACTTCCTGTTTCTATCAGGTCCATCGAGAGCCGAGCGAGCTTCATCCTGACTTTAAAAAAACATCTTCTGGAACAAATGACTGAAACTGTCCGGCCCTAGAACGATCACATGACAACCATCCCCCACCCATCCAACAAATACAAACCTTTAAACCTGTTATAGAATGAATTGTATATATATATATATATAAACTCATGTTATTTTAATTATCCACTGCATACTGCTGTATATTACTGAAAGTTGATTACCCTGATCTACTTTCAGCCTACTTCATTTTATTAATCAATAATTTGATCTTATCTACCTATATAATTATTTTACTCTATCAATTTTCTGTTTTTTTTCTCTTAAATATTTATATTAATTAAAAAATTTATTAATAAAAAAATACAAATTACAAAATTTCCATTAATAAATAAATCCTTAGTTTAAATAACGAAATTAACGTTTTGGTAGAGAGTTAGTGGGGAGGATATTTTTAATATTCTTTCCGAAGAATGGACATTGATATGTCCAAAGCTCCGCCAATTTATGTAGATGCATAACAATATGATTATTATCTATAGTTATTATATTACAAATTACTTTTTCATATCATATACAGTTCAATAATTATTTTCTTAGTCTATATTATGTAAATTCATCTATAATTTTGCTGTATTGTAAGCTATTGTATATAAGTGTATAAGCCAGTATATATTGTAATCTACATAAATAAAGTACTCAATCAATCAATCAATCAATCAATCTCCAATAATAAGTAATGAGTTATGATTTTTCAAAAATGAGTAAAATTTAAAGACAAAATTGATTCTGATGAGTTTTAATTTTTTATCAACAATATCTTCCGATTTTTACCAATTAGTTAAATGTTTAATTCAAAGTCCGTCTGGGCTTATTTTTGTGCTCTGAAATCTAAGATCAGGATACAGGTAGATTTTTTCTTTGAATTTCACTCATTTTTTTAAAAAATCATAACTCAGTACTTATTGGAGATAGATAGTTGCGGATGATCTCATTTTATAATCTTAAACAATGGCTGGAGCAAATTTTTCCGTCAGATCACTGGATTTGGCAGAAAAAGCTGAAAACTGGAAAACGAGCTGAAAATACGAGGTTCTGGACTATTTGTTCCGGTCTTCTCTCATGTATCCGAAAAATATATTTAATCATAACTACATATAAATTGCAAGCACACCTCCTTTTTATTTCTTATTAACTGGACTGAGAAGTTGCTGTGACAACTATAGGCCAGTTTCACACGGCAGAGACCTCGCGCCTGGAATATCATATTACGGAAGATCATATTTCATATTTCGCAGCTCTCCTGTACTTTCACATGGGGATCTTACGAATAAGCCGACAGATCCAACAACTATGCCGACGTTTGCTCAAACCTATGACTCATCACTTTTTCTCAAAGTCTAACTTCCTTAAAAATATAGATAGAAGATTTCTGATTTCGGATTTGGATTCAGCGACCTCAAATTCTTAAAGCGTAAGTCCCATTTTCAAAATACCCGAAAACAAGGGAGTTATAGCTGTTTTTAATATAGCTTTCCATTATCATATGATTATATAGTACATACTAAGATAATAATACTCCTGCCTCACAAAGGGACAGGCAAAGGTTTTAAGAAGTTTTTGAACACCTGAGAAGTTTATACATAAACATTTTTAATTTTTAAAAATCTAGTTTTCCAAAAAAATATTGAACTATGAAAAGATGAATCCAAATATGAAATCATAAATCATCTCCACTCATCACCCAATAAAATAGGAGGAAAAGGAATGTTGTACAGTAAAATTCACTGAATTTCAATTGTCATTCAACAATCCAATTTATCAGGTTCAATCGTTGAATATCACTTTAAATTCCCAGCAATTATTGACTATTTCTTTTTACAATCAGAAAAATCTATTATGAACATACAGTATAACATTGTGCTGATCTGAATCGATCTATGGTAATAATAGGAATTGAAAGAATAGAAAATGTCATGCATTCCAAGTAGTGATGTCTGTGTATTAGAACTGCTGAGTTGATAATGCATACTGAAAAAAAGTCATGAATAGCTCAGACCAGCCTGGCGACTTGATGCTTTTGAAACCAGAATCTTGTTTTATTTTATTAAAGAATGATACGGAATGAAAACCATGTATCATAGTACAAAGCTTTGTATCATGAGTAAGATTGACAATCATGGCTTGTCGATTTTAGTTGCTGACCTAAATCCTTATTCCTCAGTCGTAGAACTATGGACCAAGCGCGAGCATTTGCCTTTTATGTCATATACCGTCGACACAAACATAAATTTATGAAAAGCTTGATAGCTTGAATAGTGATCGATATTTGTTACACGTTTTTATTCTAAGACATAATATGTCTTAGACTAATTTTTAATGTTTCTTCAATCGGCAGGAAAACTTTGGTTTTTCAAAGTTATCTTACTCCCTTATTTGGGGTATTTTCAGAAATCAAGATAAATAACCTACCAAATTTCCTACACGAATACAGTGTAAGTTGTATTATATAGCTAGAGTACTTACGTACTGTATAGTACAGTACCTGTTCGTTTTTACCGTATAATTATATGATATAGAAAGCTTTATTAAAAACAGCCATAACTTCCTTGTTTTCGGATATTTTCGAAAACGGGACTTACGCTTTAAAGAATTTGGGGTCGCTGAATCCAAATCCGAAATCAGAAATCTTCTATCTATATTTTTAAGGAAGTTAGACTTTGAGAAAAAAGTGATGAGTCATACTTTGTGGAAACGTCGGCACAGTTGTTAGATCTTGCCTCTGCTTGCCTCGAGGGGAAGAACTGACAAAACGAGGTTCCTGGATAGAGTCACCATGTGAAAGACACGATTTGACTCAATGTACTTCGACAAAAAACGAGAACACTGTTCAGTGTTCAAGTTGCACGTCTCCTATCGTGTGAAAGAGGCCATAGGGAAATCAGCTTGCTAAACACTGCTTACAAAATCAATGATTATCAAGGAGAGGTTGCAGCCCATAATGGAAGTTCTCCTCCTGGAAGAGCAATGTAGCTTTACTTTTAAATAGGCTACTACCTCACCGCGCTATACTTGTTGGGGGGGGGGGCGCATATTAATGTCGGGGCGGCCCAGTCCTCATGAATGTCTTTGTGTTTTTGTTAAGATAATGTCTTTTTCACTTTCAATCAAATTAATAATATTGAGATAGAGGAACATAAATTTGAGTTATTATTTTTGAGTTTCTATTTCATCCACTGTTATTCATACTATCAACCAAATAAATTAATTTCAAACCATCGGAGAGCATTTCAAACCGCAGTAATTTTTTCATTGCATTGATCTATTCTATAATGTCAGTTTATTGAAATATCTTTTGTCCCTGCAAATTGAATCAATGCATTGGGAATTTCTAGAATTTTTCCTTAAAATTTACCCTACATAGATTCTATTTCATAGATTTCCACGAAAAAACCCCTGACATTTCTGAGTGCATAGAATTTCCCATGATTTTTAATGATCAGTCTGTTGTTGATAACATAATTAACATACTGTTTACTACTACATCTACAGTCTATTATTTTGTACTCATCATGAGAAATATCATTTCATGTTCTAATCTATCATAAAAAATCACATTATCATCTATATTATAATTTAACGAGCTCTAGCGAGTTCTAACTTTTGACTCAGTGTAGGCCAAAGTTTTTGTCCGTCTTTTCCACTGTTTGTATGTACAATAACTTCAGAAATAATTGATGAATCAACTTCATATTTTGAACACATATTCTTCGAACCTTTTCACAGGTCAAGTTCTTTAGACAACGAAATGGACTCACTCCTTCGTCCTTTTTCAGACTACTTGAAAGTGCAAAAAAAGAAAAATTGTTTCAATTTAGTCACTCAAGAGTTCATTGCATGCAATTATGACAGTTTTCCATTCATCCATTTATAAAATCAGCTGAGGCTATTAGCAGCTTTCACACAAACAGTCCTTCATGAATATGATTCCAGCTGGATATTACACAACATAATTTCCAACTTTCACTAATCAAAAAACTAATACGGGTTGAGATATCAATGTGCGGTCTGCGCCATTTATTTTCTCTTGGAACTCTGTATCGAAATCATGTATCACATGACCAACCACCTTCTCATTTGAAAAATGAATTTTAATTCATATGAGGGTCAAGATTTTGAAGCGACAGAGTATTTTTTATTTCAAATAGCCTCAATGAAACCGACTGTCAAATTATTCTTGTAAGAGAGAGATTTAGCTGTTTCAATAATTTTCATTAACTTCGTACATTTAAAAGTTGCTGGTTTCAAAGATTACAATACATCAGTTTTTGAGCGAGTTCTCCACCCTAGGGTGTCACTAGTGAAGGAAATAATTCGCTCATACACGTACGGGATTGGAAATACACGTCTGAAAATACATCATCACGTCTGAACTACTGGACTGATTAACTTGAAATTTTGCATATAGATTATTTTTTTACCGAGGATGATTATAGGCCTCTTTTCTATTGTTTTATTTCATTACTATCAATTATTATCATTATATAGTCCCGTCAAGTTTTTATTCGTCTTGTAC
>NW_024092961.1:0-11682 GCF_014356525.2 Nilaparvata lugens | reverse complement strand
ATCATTATATAGTCCCGTCAAGTTTTTATTCGTCTTGTACCAGTTTTGTTATACCCCTCATAAGTATAAGAAAATCTAGAATTTATTTATTTATTTTTCAATAATTATTATCCAGTATTACTCAACTTATAGAAAATTAGCATGGGCTTAAGCCCAAGTAAATCGTGATAAAAAATGAAATATAGGCCTGAATAAAAATCGTAGGGTACCTGAAAAAATCACGTCATTTTTGACTGAGGAATGATGATGTGTGGGTAATCGAAGATGTTCTCGAGAAGACATAAAAATATCAACATTTTGAAGAAAAATGCTGAAAATCCAGGTAGGTATATGTGTAGAAAATTTTGAAGAAAAATTGAATCTAAAGTTTGTCCAATAGATTGTTTATCATTGGTTTTCTCTGAAATATTTTCAACTATAGTGAGGTCCACGTTATAATGGCAGTAATTGATTAACATTGGTGCTGCTATCCTTGTCTATCATTCAACGAAGCAGGTAGCACTATGCTTTTCTAGCTCTGCAAAGTTGCAATCTGTTTTAAACAATTTGGAAATATAATTAAGGCAGAGAATCAGCAACGTCATTATCTCCTGCATTATAACGTGCACCTCACTATAGAAATGATTCAATAAGGTTCAACTGTACCATACCCAATCAGCAAAATCAACTTGAATCGAAATCAAAACAAGCTCATTTTGTCAAACGTGAGGGCTTGATTCAAGATTTAATTCGCATGCGTTTTGCTCGAATGAGTTAAATTCAAGAGTCTGTTTATACATCGTTCATGCCAGTTTCGAGCTCGAAATGCAGGCTCTAATCAGGCTGGTGCTGCGAGCTAAAATCAAGGTCGCGTTGTGAGCTCGATTCAGGCCCGAGATGCACGGTCGAATCAGGATTGAGATGCAGTCTTGACTCAGGCTGAAACGCATGCTGGATGCAATCCCCCCATTCAAGACCACCTGGCACACCTTTCACGAAATTCAAGTTCGATTCTATTGTGATTCTAGATCAATTAGAGTCGGATTCAAGCTGGATGTTTAGAGTGAATCAATCTTGATTCAAGGCCAGTGCAATCCAATATCAATGCTTAATCATAATTCAAATTTCATCCAGAATTGAAATAAATCTGTAATTCTTATTATTCATGATTCAATTATTCTTCAAACTAATGCTCCAATCTTACTATTGCCTTAATACTCTATTTCTATACTCAGTGGACATCCATACATTCTATATAATTATAGATGAAATCTATATATAATAAATAGATTATAAAATATATATATATATATATATATATATATATATATTATATATATATATATAGACTATATAATATATATATATATAGATTTCATCTATATATAGAATGTATGGATGTCCACTGAGTATAGAATAGAGTATTAAGGCAATAGTAAGATTGGAGCATTAGTTTGGAAGAATAATTGAATTATGAGTAAAATATAAAATTTCTCGGTTATCAATTCTCGGAATGCTGATTATGTAGCTTAAAAACTTTTATAAGTTGGAGACTGATATACATACTGTAACTTTCAGGATAAGTTATTGGTCGAATACTCTACCTTTTGACATACATAATGAATTTCAACCCCTCATAAGTGGTTGACTTAGACCTTCATAAGGACATCTCATTTACATTTATGACAGTTTGGCACACTGTCAAACGAGAGAATAAAGGGGAGCATTTCGGGAGCATCTTTTGAAATGAAATGTAAAAATCTGGTGTGGCGCACTCACACAACTTTCCTTGCCGTTATGAAAATTGATCACCTGACGCTATTGTTCCCGCGCATCTCAAGTCTACTATTCAGTGATTTGAGCCAGCTGGTGGCAGGGTAATAACGCTGGAGACACCATGAGGTCTGCTATCTCTTCATAGTGAATGATTAATAGAATCAACAATAATTTGCAATTGAATAATCACATTTTCTCGAATTTAAAGCTATTTTCAATTTTAGGTGAAAATGTTACTGAACATTAATTATAGAGATTTTCATGCTCAATCTACTCCACCTGATTTTTTTTTGTTTCAATTGTATCTGAAGCCTGATAATTGGGATTCTATCTGCATTGATGGGGCGGAGCTCCTGAAATTTTTACAGATATGGGACTTGTGACAGTTGATAGAGCTTATCAATGACTATTTTAGGTATGAATTTGATGAAAATGGTTGGAGCGGTTTCCGAGAAAATCACGAAAAACCATGTTTTTGACAACATTTTCGCCATTTTAGCCGCCATCTTGAATTGCATTTGATCGAAATTGTTCGTGTCGGATCCTTATAGTGAAAGGACCTTAAGTTTCATATGTCAAGTCATTCCGTTAATTGGGAGATGAGATATTGTGTACACAGACGCACATACACTCATACACACACACACACACACACACACACCACACACACACACACACACACACACACACACCCAAAAACCAGTTTTTTGGACTCAGGGGACCTTCAAACGTATAGAATTTAGAAATTGGGGTACCTTAATATTTTTCGGAAAGCAATACTTTCCTTACCTATGGTAATAGGGCAAGGAAAGTAAAAAGTACCAAACAGATTACTAAATAAATAATCAGTTTTCCAATGTGTTTCGTTATTCATCAAAAAAAGTGTTGTTTTAAGTTTTATTACTTTTATCAATCATTTCTATAAAAACTAAAACTTCAATCAGCCGCCATTTTTGATAAAAGTATCATAGAACATTTTTATTGATGTTGTCATTCTTGTTTTAAAAAGGCCTTTAAAATTATGTACCACACAATGGGTGTTTACATTTTAAATATTTGAGTTACAAACCCTCATTTCTTCAAAAACTAAAACTTCAATCAGCCGCCATTTTGGATACAATTATAATAGAACATTATTATTGATGTCATCTTTCTTGTTTTAAAAAGACATTTAAAATGATTAACCACACAATGGGTGTTTACATTTTAAATATCCCAGTTACAACCCCCAAGTAAACCCATTATGTGGGGTTGGAACTCGGTTGTACATTAAAAGGTAGAGTATTCTATCAATAACTTATCCTGAAAGTTACAGAATTATATCTACAACAGTCTCCAAATTATTGAAGGGTTCCCATACATATGACTCACTCTGTATATGTGCATATGTATCGTTGAATTTCAAAGGTTGTTGAAAAACTGTGTTTGAAGGAGGTTCCGTCTTTGGGTAGCAGTGATTGGACATTGGTTGCAAAAAGGCAAACATGTAGAAGAATTTGAAAAGAGTATTGGGAGCAAGCGGTGAAGTGTACGAAACGATGAGTTCTTCTTTGATTCAAGTAACTGATTTGCAATTTCTCCACATGTATTGGGACTACTAATTATGATTATTCCATACTTTCATAAAAGAAAGCCTTTTTGACATGATTGTTTTATTAACAAATAAGTTTATTGAATGAACTATTTTCATTTCATGACATATTGGACAATTCAATTTTCTATCTGTAAGTCAAATATTTTCTTGGATTTTTATTTTTATACTTTGAAAACATGATCAATAATAATAATTTACTAATGATGAATTTTGTGTACGTATATGTATGTCATTGGCCTTTGATGATACTACTATTTCCTTATAATTGAAAAAAAAAATCGCCGATCCAAGTTCCCTAGTGTATGGGGCCTTAAAGGCTGTGCAAAGGCTAAAAATAAACTTTTTACTTGTGATATTTTTCAAAGTTTTTTGATTTGTATATCATCAAGCTATCAAAATGAAAAAGTTTTCTCAGAAAACATTTTTTCTGATCATTACTTTTTGAGATATGAGCGTCTGAATTTCAAATTTTTGGGACAGAACATTTCAAATTCGGTAAGAGATAAATCCATGAGATTTAGAGAAAAGATTCTTCATGGTACGGTATTGTTGATCTAGTAAAACAAAAATTTTCTGAAAATTTCAATTTTTAGTAATTCAATTTACTAAAAATAACCAAATATAACTTTTTCGCCACACTTGGATGTAATGAGCTGGTTTACGTGCGTCATATGGAGGCCGAAAGTGATTGTTTTCCGACCAGGCCGGTAAAACTTTACGGCCCTAGGGCTGTAAAATGACCTTGAATAACAGCTGTCGTGTCCGATCTCACAAAAATCATAGAGAGATAATCTCATAACGACTGTAATAATCTATATAATTATGTATCTTGAAACGCGGTATTATGTCTATAATATATTTTATAAATTACTGTTTCATAATTTATATTTGTTATTGTGTTTTTGATATCAAATAATAGAATACGATGATATCTCCATAGCCTCAACAATATAATGTTGGTTGCATTGTCCATTGTCAGAAAGGTACGTATCGCAAGTATTTAAAAGTGAAGAATCGAATTTGAAATCAAAGTACAATAATTGTATCAATATTTAAAAGTGAGGTAGAGTAATAACTGTTTCTTTTTTATTATCGAATTCCACTTCTTAATGTAATACAATCAACAATAATAATAAGAAAATACAGCAGAGATCTGAAGTTTAAGGTAAGCCTACTGGTGAAACTCAGCCTTGACTGAAAAATTCCTAGTAATTTTTCTGTAATTCATTATGAAACTTTTAGATAATTTTATTCAATATTAAACCATATAGAGAAAACATTAGACCCACTCAGGATTGAATCTTCGAATGTTTTCTCTATGATTTAAAGAGCAATATTTTGTTGTAAAAATGCGGCAAACCGGTTAAGTGTTATCAGTCAGGCCCCTTTGTTCCACAATACGGAATGGCCGAGAGCGTAAAGGCATAATACATCAGAATCAAAGCTCAGTGAATAGCAAACATGATCTAGGTTCGAATCTCGGTCAATAGTTACATTTGGTAACCCCCTTTATAATGCTGATGTAGCTATGCATTGTTATTTACTAGCCATTAGTTTAGTTGCTTTTTCGAGTCAGTCTGTTGCCAGAGCTCGTAGAGCGTACATCGCTTATAACCATGTATTAGATGTATTAGTATGTTGAAATAAATAATTCTTTTTAAAAAGCCGGTTGGTTATTCCAGTTCCTTAACTGGCGCCCGAACCACCCTCGCGCAGTTTTCCGATGTTGTTCGTTTGACAATATTAGTTTTCCGATTCGTGTCGCGATCGCTTATTTCGACTTTGAAAAGGAACCTATCGGAGGACTAAGTGAGGTGAACCTTCAACTTCAACGGAACTTCTACACGGGATAACCACGCCACCGGACTCCTTTCATCTTGGCAACCACACTGGCAGACTCCTTCCGGAACGCTTTCATCCAACAACCGGAAGTAAATCCAGTTCTTACCATTGCTGCTACTGTAAGTAACGAATGAATTCTTCTACCTCAGCTTCACTTTCTTCTGCTTCAAATCAACTCATCAAGCCCTCCAAATTAGACTCTTCCACTATGGCAACTATCCCCAAACATCTGTTGGACTTTATTCCAAGTTCGATGGGACACCTGATAAAATTCCCAAATTTCTCAGATCCATTGAAGAACTTTTCAGACTTTACTGTAATGATGCTATCGAAAAAACTCAACGTGACCAGAACCACTGGCTTTTGTATACCGCTGCACTTCACAACTTAGAAGGCACAGCTGATAGCGTAGTTCAAAATAGTGAGTGCTCCAATGTAATCGAACTTATTCAACTCATAAAGAAACACTTTTCCGATAAACGTACTGTTCCAGACCTCATAGCAGAGATTGCTATCATGAAAACTTTTCAACATGAACATCCCCTTGACTTTCTTGACAGACTAAACGAAAAACGAACCAGGGTAGTTACTCGCTACAAATTAGACGGTGTATCCGGCGACTTACTCAAAAACCTTCTTGAACAACTTGACATGACACTTGTAAGGACACTTATTCACGGTGTTCATCCAACACTCGGAGCTCATCTCCAAGTCTACAAGCTTAAGAACTTGGACGAAGCCCGCGACACCCTTCGCAGTGATTGCAGTATTGTGCTAAATCAATTGAAACTTACGGAATCTGTGTCTGATAATGCAGTTATCAATCCTCAATTTCGGCAGCGTAACTTCTTTCAACCGCGATCAGTGTTTCCCCAATTCAGGCAGTATTCACCTCGAAGTTTCCAACAACCCTTCAAGCAAACTTTTGCTCCTTTTAACCAATATAGGTTTCAACACAACCAATTCCAACAACCTCCACAAATCCAATCTCAACAGCCTCAACAGAATCTAGTACCATTTAACGCAAGATTTCAGCAGTCTCAATTTCAAACTGTCCAACCAAAATCCTTCAACAGTAACTTTCGTAATTTCCAAGGCGGTGCACAAAACGTTCGACAGTCTCCAAATTGGAATTCTCAAAATACTGTCTCAATGCGTACTGTTTCAACCAATCGTAGTAACAACTCTGCACGGAACAATTCGTTCCACGATGTTCATTATATGGAAGGAAATTGCATTGACGAATCTAACGTAAATGTCACTCCACTTGATGAAACTAGTTTCGTTCAATCTATGCAAACTCAAATCGATTCTCTCACTTCAGCTGTAAACGAATTGGCAGACCGTTTTTTAGGATTAGGCCCAGCTCCTTCGGGGGACCCGCCAATCAGTTCGAGTTGAAGATTATCAACAAATCCCTCCCGTACTTTGTCGATGATTCTAATCTAAAATGGCTTGTTGACACTGGATCAGTGAAGAACTATATAAATCCCGCTATTGTACCACCTGATGTGACTAGATTTAAGGAAGAATTTATCGTGAAGACACCTGCTGGTGAAAGAAAAGGAGATGAGTATATTTTTATGAACTCGTCACAAG
This sequence comes from Nilaparvata lugens, assembly GCF_014356525.2. Lineage (NCBI taxonomy): Eukaryota > Metazoa > Arthropoda > Insecta > Hemiptera > Delphacidae > Nilaparvata > Nilaparvata lugens. The sequence continues at coordinate 4,892 of NW_024092961.1, read as the reverse complement.
TGTTTCCAATGTGTGCTAGAATTAAGATGTATTTATTTGAATTTTCTAAGAAGTATGACATTTTATTAGGACATGAAACTCTAAGTGTACTCAATGCCAATGTTAATTTCAAGGATAAGACGTTAGATTATGATAATGGATCGAAAAAATTATTATTTGTAATGAATTCTAGTAGTAACGAAATTGAATTGAAACCAGGTTTTAATGTGATAACTGTCCCAGTTAGGTCTATTCCCAATGTAGGACGAGGATTGCTTAAACCTGTAACAAATGATAAATTTAGTATTGAAGAAGGTATAGTAGATATAGTCAATGAAAAAACTATAGCTGACAAATATCCTCTACCAAATATTGAAGATCTATTTGGAAAAATAGGACGAGCTACGTATTTCTCGACGATAGATTTATATTCTGGTTTCCATCAGATTGAAATGGACCCAGAGTCTGTCCCAAAAACAGCTTTTTCAACAGAAGACGGCCACTTCGAATTTCTAAGGCTTCCCTTTGGATTGAAAAATGCACCCCCATTTTTTCAGCGTAATATGAACATACTATTTGCTAGAATGCCGAATGTTTTAGTGTATATGGACGACATAATTGTATTCTCTGACAATTTAGAGGAGCATTTGAAACATTTGAGATCCGTTTTCAAAAAATTGAAAGAACACAATCTTAAAATACAGCTCGATAAAACTGAATTTTTCAAAAGAGAATTGTTGTACCTAGGACATGTAATCTCAGAAGAAGGAATTCAACCAAATCCCGCCAATTGAAAGCAATCAAAGACTTCCCGATTCCCAAAACCGAAAAACAAATAAAACAATTTTTAGGATTAACTGGTTACTACAGAAAAATGATCAAAAACTATGCAAAAATCGCTAAGCCTCTGACTCAAGCTTTGAAAAAAGATGTCAAGGTTGACATTTCTAATAAGGAGTACGTTAATGCATTTGAAAAACTGAAAACAATGCTACAAAACAGTCCAATATTGCAGTTACCCGATTTTTCTAAACAATTCATAGTTACTACTGACGCTAGCAATTTTGCTATTGGAGGAGTGCTTTCACAGATTTTCAATGGTAAAGATCTACCTGTTGCCTATGCTTCAAGGACATTGAACAAAAATGAGATCAATCTTTCAACCATAGAAAAAGAACTATTGGCTATTGTGTGGTGTTGTAAATATTTTAGGCCCTACTTATATGGACGTAAGTTTTTAATTCAGACTGATCACAAACCTCTCCAATGGCTTCATAGTATTAAAGAGCCAAATTCCAAATTGATAAGATGGAAACTTTTGTTAGAAGAATTCGATTTTGACATTACCTACATAAAAGGGAAAACCAACTTTGTAGCGGATGCTTTGTCCCGTCCTTATGACGTCACTATGATGGAAAATGAAGAGAATGGTTTTCGAGGTTTCGAGGATGGTTTTCGAGGTTTTGTGAATGATTTTCAAGGTTTGGAGAATACTAGTGATGACCCCCACGAATATGATGATATAAGTATAGACGATTTGATAAGGTTCAATACTAACACTGACGTACCCTCGATAGATAGTAGTACCTACGAAGATTTTTTTCAACGAATAGGTACATTAGGCGAGCGGAATGATAATACTGGTAATGATAACTTAGTAAATAATGCTAATCAAGGAAACTTTGTAAATAATAATGCTTATGATGACATTGATCGTGAGAATATCGTGAGTAATGATAATAATGATGACGAACAAGAAGCCGAGAACGATAATCGCAGCTTAGCTACGATACACTCGCAAGAAAGCTCAAATGAACAGGTAGTTATAGCTGATGATGATAAGTTGCTTAATATTGAGCATAACCAACTTATTCTTGAAAGAGGTGACCAAGCCCCTCAATTAAGAAAAATTTTTGGTAAAAGACGATTGACCATTTATTTTAGGAACGCTAACGATTATGATGACATGAAAAATAAATGTATTGAGTTTTTGAAACCAAAAACAGTATATGGAGTTTTCTGTTCGCGAGAAGGTGTTTTGTATGATGAGTACGAGAAAATTTTCAACAATTTTAAAAATGTGTTATTAGAAACGTTCGATTCGATAAAACTGAAAAGGTATAAGAAAATGAATTTAGATATAGTGGATACTGATGAACAAAAACAGATAATTTCAAATCACCATGAAGGAAAGACGTACCACAGAGGTATCAATGAAACGTATAATCAGGTAAGAAGAAGATATTACTGGCCATCAATGCTACGAGACGTAACAGATTACATTAACAAGTGTGCTGTATGCCTGAAAGTAAAGTATGATAGACAACCTGTTAGAGTCACATATAAAGTCACTCCTACTCCAGATAAACCATTTGAAAAACTACAAATTGACTGTTTCCAATACGATAAAATAAAGTTTTTGACAATGATTGATTGTTTTTCCAAACGATTAACAGTCCATCCCCTAAAAAGTTTGAACCAAATCGATATTCAAGAACGCCTGAATGATTATTTTTCATCTTTTCCCCTACCCAAAATTATACAAATGGACAACGGCCGTGAGTTTGACAATGCAGGTTTACGCGACTTTTTGAGATTGTACGGTGTTGAAGCATACTATGTCACTCCTGGACACCCAGACTCTCAGGGCTTAATTGAAAGAGCTCATTCTACGCTTATCGAAATCCTAAATGCAATTCAATTGGAGAATAAAAACAATTCAACAGAAACAAACATGAAACTAGCAGTTATAGCATTTAATAATACGCTCAACTCAACTCTGAAAATGACTCCCATGGAAATAACTTATGGCATATCAAACAATCCTTTTGTTAACAGAGTTACGGAAAGATTGGTGACAGAACAACAGTCTCACCAATATTTAGAAAGAATGAACTTAGTTCACAAGTTGATAAAGAATAAAATTGAATCCGAAAAACAAACACGCACTGAACAACTGAATGTCAATCGTGAAAAGGATGTAGAAATTGAAAAAGAACCTTACATTAAAACAACTTTTAACAAAAAAACTAAACCGAAATTCTTCAAAGTAAACTACAGTAAAGACGATAAACTAGCTACGAACCCTCGAGCAATTCAGAAACGCCCATTTAAAGTACACCCCAATAGAATGAAACGCCCCAAAAAACTGGTGAAACGAAAGAACTTATGTGTTACAGGACACGATGATACCAATCCTACTTCTCCTGTTGCTGGCCCCAGCAGCACCTTATGAAATGATTGATCTGAGCAAATCCTCCGGTGTTGCTCCCATTAAAATTCAGAACTCCTTTATTGTTAACACGACATACACATATGTTCATAAATAAGTACTAGCTATTTAAGATTAGAATTAAGTAATATAGAAACATTTATTGATTTTTTAGCTAATAAGGATATTGATAAGAGTCGCCTAAGCATCATGAAATTAAATTAAAGTATACGAAGAGTAAATTAAATCAAATCCAATCAATTAATTATAGACAAAAACGAGGCCTTTTTAATAGTGTAGGATCTGCACTTTCTTGGCTCACTGGTAATATGGACGCTAACGATAAGGAACGATATGATAAAATTTTACAAACTGTGCAATCAAACGAATACCATCTTAGTAATAATGTAGAAAAACAATTTGCTGTTAATCATAAATTAATGGAGGAATTCAACAATGAAATGAAAACAATACGATCAAATAATATGAAAATCAGTAATTACTTTAATTCATTGTATAATGAATCAAACAGAATCGAACTTAATCAGCAATCCTCATTGTTATTTGACTCTCTCTTGCTTTTAAATAATAAAATTTCTGATATTGTAACAAGCTTAGAATTTTGTAAATTGAATGTACTCCACTCGACTATTATTTCTCACGATGAACTTTTTCTCATGCACCGAAATTCGAATTTTAGCTTCATTTCAAACGATGTCAGTGTAATATGGAAACTCAGCAAAGTCCATTGTGCAATGTTTAAAGACCACATTTCTTATTTCATTGAAGTACCGCTACAGTCGGCAATTTATGAAACATTTTTCCTGTTGTCATATCCTGTCATTCAAGAAAATGAAATTGTAACAACAATTGTACATCCTTCTTTTGTACTCCGTAATGATAAATTATTTTTTGGAACTTGCGAACTTATCAATGATAATTATTATTGTAGTAATATAAGTCGTATTGAAAATTTATGTATTGAACAATTGTTAGATGATAGAGATTTAAATGGATGTAATAAATTAGTTTTAAAAGATGGGTCTTCTTTAGTGAAATATATTAACATAATTGATAGTTTTATATTATTTAATGTAAGTTCATGTATAATTTACAGTTCTGCCAAGAAGAAAAATGTTACTCTCTTTCCAAACAGAAAAACTAAATTGTTAAAAATTGATAACTCAGAGACTTTAATTGGATATTACAGACCAAACATATTTTGGGAAAATGAAGTTATTGTGCCAACTAAACTTATAGAAAATAAGAAGATTTCTAATTTTAGTTTTGATGAAGTACATACTGCAAACATAAAATTTCAACAACTTGATATTATTGATGAATTACCTCTCCAAGACAATACATCTATAGAATCATCTATATTGTTGTAATTACTATATTATTTATTTTGGTTGTAATTTTATTGATATTCATTTTTATTAAAATAATTTGGCAAAAACTGTCCATTTCTAACTCAAATAATTGTAATTCTGGCGTGGATAACGATATTGTTAATACCGATTCCCAACAAATGTATCCAAGATTGCCATGTAACTAATACTTAATTTTTGTACTTGGACTTAATACTATTTTATTTTTGAAGCTGAGGGCAGCTTCACACTTGGGGGGGAGGAGTTACATTTGGTAACCCCCTTTATAATGCTGATGTAGCTATGCATTGTTATTTACTAGCCATTAGTTT
>NW_024092960.1:0-13027 GCF_014356525.2 Nilaparvata lugens | reverse complement strand
TCAGATCTGGAGAACTTGATTCTGAATTTGATAATAGGTCTAACCTTGTTATAGCGGGAGATACAAACCTAGATCTTTTTAAAAAAGAATGATCATAATATTAATTTATATGAATCTATGCTAATTCATTAATATCACATTGTGCATGCATGTAATACAAAGTCATCTATTGGAAATTGGTTTTTTTTCTCAGTAAAGTATTTATTAGGTAGCATGCATTCAACCTAATCACTTCAAATAATTAGTTTCTTGTTTCATAAAACAACTAGGAGTTGCTCATTCAAATGATCTTAGCATGTTGAAATTACTTAGCATGTAAAGAGCATATTTAAAAACCCAACAAAATAATTGAATGTATTAAGGAAGTAGGAGGTTACTGGCGCATGAATACTGTAATAATTTGCATGCACCAATCAAAAGTGGCAATTGATAGGCGGCAATAGTGAGCCGATTCAAAAATATTTGTATATTTCTACAAATAATAGAATTCATAAAAATTGTTGTATAGTCTATGTTTTGGATGTGGCCCAAAGGCTAAGAAATTGTTAAATATGTAATATAAGTATAGTTTATATATATAATATAAGTAATAGTTTAATATTTTAATATGGTCTATTTGAGCCTTGAGTGGCAGAGGACTAGAATATTCAAATTTTATGCAAATTTAGAAATCGGAAATGAGATTGTGGAATTGAGAAATGAGAACGACACTCGCCTGCCAACTGCCACCATGAGAGGTCACTAAAAATTATAGAGCGTAATACCTTGCTATATCTTGTAATAACTTGAAGTTAAATTGAATTACTAATTTCTTATAAGACTTTGTGATGCTCTTATGAAGCAAAAGTCATTTTTTTAAATAATTTGTAACCCCTTGGAAGAGAACTCCGGCTACAATAATCCAGGACCACCAGGAGTTGGATCGACATCAGCAGCTCATAAGAAAATTCTGACACAGTGAGTGGAAATATTGAAATAGTGATAGGGCGCCCTCAGTGCTTCGCAATAAATAAGAATCAAGCTAGCTCGTAGAAGGGTTTTCTTATAAATTAAGAATTGGTAAAAATACTTGCGCAAGTAAATGTAGTATTAAGGTATTTTATTAGAAAGTAACGAATCAATCTACATATCAGAAGATCTATAAATCAAAGAAGTATGAAATCTAGGCTGTTAATGCACATTCATATGATCATTAATTCCTGCAATATAATTTGCGATAGTTTTGTAGCTCTGATTCACTAGATGAATTGCTCTTTTATTCCTTCAGGTGCCAATCTCGCACCCTGTGATAAAATATATATTTATTACAAAGAAATCTATCAGATACTATAGAATTTAATATTATATATATATTTGCATTATTAGTTGTCATTTATCAAGTTGATTTTTAGAATTTAGTTTTAAAATGAATTGTCCAAGTCCAAGTATTAGCAAGCTGATATCACAGCTACATGTAAATAATGCATATGATCAAAAAATGGAAGCACATGGTAATGTTTCGTGATATAAAATTTAAAGAATAGAATTCAGCCTGTGATATTCTATTGATTCGATTATTGTTCTTTTTTATATTATATATTTTTTATCGCTCTATATATTTTTTGCTCTGATTTTTTTTTTGCAATATTTGTTAATATATGTATCAAATTGTTTATGTGTGTGATTTATTTTTTATTCCTCAATACTATAGGATGAGTACCATGAATATATTTTTTAATGAATTATCAAATTATTGTGGAAGCTCATATCTGGGCCTATAAAGATTTCTATGAGACTGTATCTTATTAAAAACCACGACCTAATTTTTATAATTTCAAAATATTTCATGCTCTACCGACTGATGTCAAGCAGGAGGCTAATCGTTATTTAACTATAAAAAATAACATCACACAATATTTGGCGTACCAACTGGGACTGATGATGAGAGCTGAGCTCATTAAATAATTATGAAATTAAGTCAAGACCTATATTGATGATAATAACTTAAGACAATCTAGTCATATTGAAATTTGTCGTGGATGGATAATAGAATATAGATATAGTTTATTAAGGAAGCAGGCAGGTTATTTTTTGTATTACTTTTCAGGGACAATAGCTTTAAATAGGAGAAATTATATGTTTAAAGAAATTTATATTATTGTTATTGTAGAAAATATATTTGATAGAAAGAGATATTATATTTTATGGCCTAAACTGCTATTACTTTCTAGTCATAATAGATCATAATAAGCCGGTTGGAGTATAAGTCACAGTCTGTAAGCTAGTCAGAAATCAATAATAGTATTATTATATGATAAGAGCTTAATAATAAATAGGTTACCTGGCTTGTAATGTCCTAGGCCTATCCTCATTTGTGTCACTAAATGTTTATCATCAAAACTTTCACTTTTTTACAAACACTTGACACTTAATCCATTTTTAAAATTGAGTCCTTTTCGTCCATGCAAAGTAAGGTAGCAGACACACTGCCGATGGCGATAGTAGCCGAGATCGACTCTGAGGGGTGCAATGGAGTCCAACGCCAAGATATCTCCAATCACCACCAAGAATCCTGTGAACAGTAATAACGTTAAATGTCTCCCAAGAAGCATAAGAAGGGTTATAGTAGAGGAGATGATCAAGTCATTTTCTAATAGTCTAGAAAAAACAATGACCACAGTAATGAAGGACTTAAAGGCGGAAATAAAGGAATGCGGAATCATTGAAGGATACTGTGGTAAGAATGGTAAGGAAACTGGGACACAATACCGGCGGTAGAACATAAGTTGGACACTCCTGATAGCAAGGTAGAATATCATAGGAGGAGTTAAAGGTTATGATAGATTTGCAAAATGAAATCAGAAAATAATTACAACCGAATTAACAGCCAAATGATACTGTTACTTGTGAGTTGAACGAGAAAATAGATACCTACCAGCACAAAACACCACACAGATTCATGAAATAGCTACAAACGGAACAATAGTCACTTATTTCCATAAATAACAACAGAATAGTAAAACTACACAATAGCTCACCTAAATTCTGATATAAATCAAAATAAAGTACTACTTAATTCATTGGAGACAGCCGTTGGAGAACAGCAATTATTTTCATCTGAATTAAATGCCAAAGTAGTAGATAATGAACAGAAGCTGCTAGTCATTGGAAACAGGCCCAAGAGAAATTAGTACAGCTCAAGAGTCAAGTACAGCAATTCCCGCATGAGAATGTAGAGCCTATCCCCATAGCACGTTTGATTTACTACCCAGTTTCAATGGATTAGGCCGTTTCGATAATACAGACCGCTATCTCAACCTAAAGAATTATAATCAGATAAACTAGTTCAATCCTTAACACCCACCTCTTGGAATTTTTGGCGTCTTCTATTATCCAGCTTGTTATGCGGTGACCTCTGATGTTTTTCCAGATCCATAATCACGAATTCAGACGTGGACGAATTCAGTGCAGCTTTCCTGGAACAATATTGGAGTGAAAATAGACAAATGGATGCACTAGCCAATATCATTGCTAGCGAATATAATTCTAGGACAAACGACACATACATCAATTTTGTTAATACAATTAACTGAAAAATGCTCAATTAGATGAGCCAATAATTGATTCTGTTTCAGCAAATATAATCGTAAAAAAGCTACCTTTCCAAATCAGAACAGCATTGGTTACACAGCCAATAACTAGTTGCAAACAGCTGATAGATTATTTACACAATATACAATCTATGATGGCAATATCAAATCACCGGTCAGATCATAGTATGCACAGAATCAACCTAATTCAAAAATTAATCAGTACACCAGCCAAGCAAATGAATCAGTACCATATGATTGCTCATAAACTACTCCTCAATTTGAACGCCGAAATGATCATAAACACAATAATAATTGGAATGATAGGAGTTTCAAAAGCGCCAAACAAACCATATCCACTGCAAAACTATCAAAGAAATTATTATGATGGCCGTGATCGATTAAACACAAATAATGGTTACACTCAGAATAATTATAATAGAAATTACAAACCGCCACCTCATCAAAAGTACAAATTATACATTAGCGCATGCAACAGGATTAAACAACAAAAAACACAAGATAAACCACACCAAAAACCAGCCACAAGCAACAACCCATTTTAAGTATATTGTTCCCCCCCAAAGAATCACTACCGACTACAACCCCACAACAAGAACGATCCACTACAATAATGCCGAAGTCCCATCACTATCAAATGCAAACAGTCGCCAGGAGGAGACCGCCACCACACCCACGCATCATTCGACCACACAGCAAACCAAGGACCCCATGGAAGAACGAGAGATGGCATCCAGGACAAGAGGAGCGACCACCGCAAGGCTCGGAGACAGAAACACCCGAGAAAGACACGGATGACCGACTACAGGACGGACTAGCGGCAAAAGAAGCCTGCATCACAAGGCCTGGAGGCGGAAGAAGCAACGAAGGAGGAACCGCCCGTGCGCATACCGGCCGCATGCACGTTTTAAACACCGAGGAGGATTCTGGACCGAACCAGGTGGAGGACAGAAGAGACTGACAGCATACATCTGCGGCACATTCGCTTTAAAGCAGAAGATCAGTGATGTGACTGGAATAATGGGCCAGATAATGGGTAAAAACGGATCAAATGAATGGATTAAAATGGAACTGGTAGGACTACTAGGATTCGTGCATGGGCAACAAGAAATGGATTACTCATGGAGATTGATAAGACAGACGGCGGCTAATAAGATTGGAAGAATTGAAAAATAATATAACATAAATGGAAGTACCTGGATATTTATATGATTAGAGACTATACTATTGAAAGATGATAAATGTTTTGATATGGTGTTTAAGTTGTTATAATGGCTGTGATAATATTGAAAAGTGATGCTATTGATGTTATAATTTAGACCAGTTATTGTTGGAAGAATTTATTATTGTTGATTGGAAGTGTTATATTTGAATGTTTATTATGATGATGAAGACTGATAATGAATTTAAGTGGAAGTATCGGATGAAGATGTTTGAAAGAAATCTATTATAAGAGAATCTCAAGTGTAATGTAGGAGTTAGGTTGGTGGCCTTGCAGCGGCGGCAAATTTAAAAATACTGTGTTATAAGTGTTGAAATGAGGAATATGTCTAAGATGTTATATTATGATATTTTTGGTTGTGATAAGGAGAATTTATATTGTATTTGATGGAGGTCTAAGGGAGGCATAGCTGATAAGATCTGCGAATTTTGTGAAATTTGAGAGTATATTTTTGTAGACAAGTATGGAATGTTGTCAATGGTTGAAGGATGGATTTCATTAAAAACTTGTGATTCTCAAAATTTTGAATTCAAATCAGGGGCGCGTGTAACATATTTAATTTGGATAGAAATAAAAATCCCTAGCTGAAATTTATAGGTCTAAGTGAAGTAATTGGCTAATATCGCCTAAGAGATAACATAAAGATTAGATAATATCAGACATCCTGGCTAAACTGTACAACAGCCTAAGAGGAATGGAAATAGAATTTGCTAATATATAATATAATATAAAATATTGAAAATTGAGGTTAGGCATGAACATTTAGTGATCGGCAACCTAACGATCGAAAGCCATGCAACGTAGAATCTGACCAAACACCTTGGCAGAGATTTTATGTGGCAAAACATATGCAATTTGAGGAACTAAAGGTCTCACATGGCTAATTATTATGATGTATGAAACAAATAATAACCTATAAAAAATTACTTAGCATATTGAAGAGCATATTAAAAACCCCAATAAAAATAATTAAATGTATTAAGGAAGTAGGAGTAGTACTGGGCGCATGAATACTGTAATAATTTGCATGCACCAATCAAATAGTGGCAATTGATAGGCGGCAATAGTGAGCCGATTCAGAAATATTTGTATATATTTCTACAAATAATAGAATTTATAAAAAATTGTTGTATAGTCTATGTTTTGGATATGGCCTGAAGGCAAAGAAATTGTTAAATATGTAATATAAGTAATAATTAATATTTTAATATGGTCTATTGAGCCTTGAATGGCGGAGGACTAGAATATTCAAATTTTTATGCAAATTTAGAAATCGGAAATGAGAATTTTTAAATTGAGAAACGAGAACGACACTCGCCTGCCAACTGCCACCATGAGAGGTCACTAAAAATTATAGAGCATAATACCTTGCTATTCTTGTAATAACTTAAAGTTCATTGAATTACTGAATTTCTTATAAGACTTTATGATGCTCTTATAAAGCAAAAGTCATTTTTTCAAATAATTTGTAACCCCTTGGAAGAGACGACTCCGGCTACAATAATCCAGGACCACCAGGAGTTGGATCGACATCAGCAGCTCATAAGAAAATTCCGACACGTGAGTGGAAAATATTGAAATAGTGATAGGGCGCCCTCAGTGCTTCGCAATTAAATAAGAATCAAAGCTAGCTCGTAGAAAGGGTTTTCTTATAAATTAAGAATTGGTAAAAGATACTTGCGCAAGTAAATGTAGTATTAAGGTATTTTATTAGAAAGTAACGAATCAATCTACATATCAGAGATCTATAAATCAAAGAAGTATAAAATCTAGGCTGTTGATACACATTCATATGATCATTAATTTCTGCAATATAATTTGCGATAGTTTGTTGTAGCTCTGATTCACTAGATGAATTGCTCTTTTATTCCGTCAGGTGCCGAATCTCGCACCCTGAGATAAAATATATATTTATTACAAAGAAATCTATTAGATACTATAGAATTTGATATATATATTGGATTATTAGTTGTCAATTATCAAGTTGATTTCTAGAATTTAGTTTTGATGGAATTGTCAAGTCGACAAGTATTAGCAAGCTGATATCACAGCTACATGCAAATAATGCATATGATCATAAAAATGAAAGCACATGGTAACGTTCGTGCTATAAATTTAAAGAATAGTATTTAGCCTGTGATATTTTATTGATTTCGATTATTGTTCTATTTTATATATATATTTTTATCGCTCTATATCTTTTTGCTCTGATTTATTTTTTGTAATATTGTTAATATATGTATCAAATTGTTTATGGTGTGGATTTATTTTTATTCCTCAATACATAGGATAAGTACCATATATATATATTTTTTAATGAATTATCAGAATTATTGTGGAAGCTCATATCTGAGCCTAAAAATTTTTATGAGACTGTATCCTATTAAAAAACACCGACCTAATTTTTATAATTATTAAAATATTTCATGCTCTACCGACTGATGCCAAGCAGGAGGCTAATCGTATTAACTATGAAAAATAACGTGACACATTACATGTTAATAATATTTGAAATAACTAACCTTTGAGGTACAAATTTGGTTTCCTCCTCATCCTCCTCCTCCAGAAGTGCAGCTTTCTCTCCCCTGTTGCTTGTTTGAAATCATTATGAGTGGTACACGCTCGGTGCCCACCCAGATGAGATGGTGGTGTGTCCGGTACAAAGAATTCCTCACTGCTCATCCCTCTCTCCACAAAGACCCACGGCTCTTCAGCGTGGTCCTTGCAGTTGGATGCAGCAGCAGCGGGAGCAGCACTGGTATTGACGGATGGAAGCTTCTTCTTCGTGCAGCTTGCGCTGCCCAGTAAGATGGGAGGAAGTGCTTTGTTGTTGATGAGAGGAGTATCTGGAAGAATGTATACGGACACGTAGATGATGAGTCCATGTTTACGAGGATATATGTAACTTGACTAGTGCTCGAATGAAGCTGGCAAATCCAATAACCGCTACTTATATACTCTTGTGTTTCTCCCCTTCGTTTTTAGGATGAGTGAGAGAGAGTGTGCATTTTCCGCTTATCACATCCTTGACATACAAATGCATTCTAACACGTACAGCAAGGTGCATTCAGAGAAAAAATATCAAATTCTCACAATGCACTAATATAAATTTCTCAGTTCCATATATATCTCGAATAACAATATTTCGAATGTGAGAGCAATGTAATATCAAATCTCCTCATTAATTTTCATATCAACATCACATGTTGACTTGCTAAATTTCTTCTCAATATTATTGTGATTTTCATTATGTTTGTTGATTTCACAGAGTTTGAGTGTGCACTCCAGTCTTCAAGGAGGAAAGACGTATGAAGAACTAGTCTGAGAGTTGGAGTGTAACAGAGAGAGACAGTACAGCACATCATTCATTGCATGTAAGTGATTCAATTCTTTATTTTTCTAATCATGATTTTTTCAGAACTTACTTCTTTTCTGATACTACTACAATGCACTTATTCCTAACTCACTAATATCTCGATTCTGATTAGGAATTACTTCTACAACAGAGTGCATATTGTACAATATCCACCTTGTTTCCCACAGAATCTTCTTCAACATTCGTCTTTTCTTTTCCATTATAGCTTATCTTTTTATATACAAAACGGAACATGTATCACTCATTCATAAGGATTTTCAATAATATATTTGCAATATACACATTGCAGATATGATTTCGCATGTGAAAATATCCATTTATTGCAAAATAGTCTGCTCTATTAATAATACCGAGAGCTTAAATGGTTCTGGACGATGGAAACTTAAAACTCACTCTTCATATTGTCGTAGAATATTATTATCGAAATTCTCCTTTCACATGAAATTATTTTCTTTGCGCCATCCACATTTGGACTGCTTTGCTCATGTTCCTTACTAGGATCGTTTGTTGCCAACCATTTTCTAAGTATACTGAACAAAAACACATTGAACAACGTCAGGTGCTCGCACAGATTTAAAACCCTGTTTAGCCATATTTTGAGGTGACAACAGACTCGATTCTATTTCCAACAATATCAAATGTAATAACTCAATCATTCGTGCATGGAAATCTGATCCTAAGATAACATTTTTTGCACTGTACTTGCAGCTTGTCAAATCACAACTGATTTTTAGATTAATGTAACTTGTTTTTATATCTAATTCTGTGCCATAGTAATATTCTTTGTTTGTTTTCAGCACCCGCTAGTAGCAGAGATGGAGCATAGCAGAGAACACAGGGTTGGAGGTGTGAGTTCGCGAGCAATTTGACATTGCATTTCCTTCGAAAACGTAGCACCTGACATTGAAAATGTGCTTCAAAACTCAAAGCTCATGTTTTCGAGATAATAAGAGAACACGCTGCACGTTTCGAAGGAATGTGAAATGGTTTTTAGTATTAAATGTATTATTGTATAAGACGGTAGTTTTAGAATCAGAGGAATCCGAAGCTGTTTCATCCATTGTGAATCTTCATAGCTACTCGGCCATAGGCTCGGATGTCTAGGAGAGTTATGACGAATTGAATGAACAATTTATGTTAGCAGTTAGGAAATTTTAAGTTCATTCGATAACTTTGTTCGATTTGGGAGGGGATGGGTGTTGAAGAAGATTGACTCGCTTGATGTGAAGTGATTAGATATAGTCCAATATACACAAGCAGTTATATTCAAACACCCCAGTTATCAAGAATAAGAAATGTGTTATCAATGTCAAAATCTTTCTGATAAAAAAGTGTTTTCTGTGGAGTGTTCTAGCCTATTTTCACCAGAACCAAAATAGGCAGACATTAATGGTGAAATATTGAGCAAATTTGCTCAAAGGTTGAACACTCGCGGAGTTAATTTCCCAACCACAGATCATGACATAAAGAGATTTGAAATCCTTAATACAGACATCGCAATTCATGCTATCACGTATGACAGCAAAAAGTTTTCCCCTATCGAACAAGCATATTCCGTATGCGTAAATACCAAATTATCTCTTAATGTTAAAAGGCGATGCAGGAGAAACACATTTTGTTTAATTAACACCGCGAACAGGAAAAAACGGATTGTCGCATCTTCTTTTTCACCTTTCAAAAAATACTCGTCGAGTAGATGTTTGTAATTTCTGTTTTCACAGATTTACATCAAACAAAACAGTAAACCGGGATGGGAAAGCAAATTTGATGAGACATCTAGAGCTTTGTTCAAAGTTCCAGTCTCAGAAACTTCGTACCCAAAACGAGGTGAGACAATCAAATTCAAAAAACTCGGTTCGACTTTGAAGAAAAAGTATACAATCTACGCGGATTTGGAAACATTTGTTGAATATGGATGGTAATGAATCTGAGGATGTACCTATCACCAGAAGTACACAAGAAAACGGTGTGTCATATGCAATTTTTAATTGATGTGATGAAGATATTGCGTATGGCCCAGTACTCTATAGATCGAGTAATATCAATGAAAAGATCATGGAGAAATTTCTCAAGGAAATAATCGAACTGGGCAGTTTATTGACTGCGGATATAAAATGCGAAATTCCAATGGAG
Organism: Nilaparvata lugens; assembly: GCF_014356525.2. NCBI lineage: Eukaryota > Metazoa > Arthropoda > Insecta > Hemiptera > Delphacidae > Nilaparvata > Nilaparvata lugens. The sequence goes on along the minus strand of NW_024092960.1, from coordinate 2,706 downwards.
CATTTAAGTGAGCGTCAGCAACGCAAATTTCAAAATGCTGATAAGTGCGGCCTTTGCGATTAAGTTTTTACTGAAACAGACACAAAGGTAAGCCATCATGTACATGAAAATGGAAAGTTTTGTCTGCTGCTCATGTGTGTGTAATTTAAATACTCGAAATGACGATACGATTAGCTGTTACTTCCATAATTTAAGCGGATTTGACAGTCATTTTATTCAAAAGCTCTCGGAAAATGTAAAAAAAGAAATTTCCTGTATCGCCAATACATCAGAAAGATTTTTGACATTGACAGTGGGAAAAATAAGTTTTTAGATTCATATAAATTATGAATGAATCTTAGAAGTATTAGTGCGCAACTTGGTAGATAGTAAAGTTATGGAATCGAAGTTCAAATTTCCAGTATTTAATGACCTTGATCTCGAACATAGGCAACTCTGTTGAAAAAAGGAGTATATCCCTATTCGTACATATCTTGCCCTGAAAAATTTGCTGAAACTTCTCTCCCTCCGATAGAATGTTTTTATAATGATCTTAACGATACACCCCTCTCCCAAAAATACTGAGACAGCACAAAGAGTGTTCTCAACATTCAAGTTGAAATATCTCGGCGAGTATCATGATTTCTATCTGTGCCTAGATGTCATGCTATTAGTTGAGGTTTCAAAGAAATGAGGTCAATGCTTTTTAGGTCATATGGCCTCGATATGACTCATTTTCTTCACTTGCTCATTACACTTGGAATTGTATGTTGAAGTTCACCCGGGTTGAATCTCAATTGATTAGCGATCCCGATATACATCTAATGTTTGAATCAGGAATGCACAGTGGTGTTTCATTCTGGCAAGCGTTATTGTGAAGCCAATAACAAACACATCCCTGACACATACAATCCCACAAAACCAAGTAAATATTTGCTTTATATAGATTGTAATTCTTTGTATGCCCACTCTATGAATCAATTCTTACCTTATGGAAATTTCAAGTTCCTCTCAGAGGAAGAAATCCATGCTCTTGACTTTACAAATTTGGAGAGTGAATCAGAAACTGGTTATGTAAGAATGTGATCTCAAGTACCCACAGAAGTTACATGATATGCATGCAAATTTCCCTCTTGCTCCACTTCATCAAATTCCTCCTAGCGAATTGTTCTCCGAGTACCAAACCAATGAGAATGGTCAAACTCTGACTAAAAAGCTGATGAACACACTTTTTGATCGAGAGAGGTACATTGTTCATTACATGAATTTGAAACTGTACCTTCAACTCGGATTGCAATTAACAAAAGTACATCACATCATTAGCTTTTCCCAATCGCCTGGTTGAAGAACTACATTGAGTTCAATACCTGTAATAGGCAAGCCGCAAAAAATAAATTGAAGTCTCTTCTTTGAACAAATGTCTAATTTATGCTATGGAAAATCGATACAGGGAAATCGGCATCAATGTAATGTTCAAATTATCACAGATGCCAAGCGTCTAGATAAGTACATTTCAAATCCCCTATGTAAACGCTGGCAGATAATAAGTTCGGATATGATTGCGGTTTTCTCACGAAAGTTGGAACTAAAAATGAATAAGCCAATCTATTCAGGTTTCTGCATCCTGGATTTGAGTGACTACACATGTATGATTTTTTCTACTGTAAATTGCAAAAAATCATACCTGGCAACACATCCAGCTTGTATGACTGATACAGATAGCTTCCTCTTATCGTTGGGACACCCGACGTCTACCAACTGATAAGAGAAATCTAGAATTGTTTGACACTTCAAATTACCTAGCTGAGCACGAATGCTTCTCCAATGAAAGAATAAAGTTGTAGGGAAATTTAAGGATGAGGCAGCTTCAATTCCTTTAAAATCTTTTCTGGGATTAAGGGCGAAATTGAATTCATATCTTGTGAATAATGAGGAGGAAACTGTAAATAAGTGTGTAGCAAAGGTGTGAAGACACATGAAAAAATAGAAAACTTAGTTTTGACTTGTATAAGAAATGTTTGATTGAACATGCCAACATATAGAACATGTAATATGTTGAGATCCTTCAATCATAACATGCATCAAATTGAATGTGCAAAGGTTTGTTTAAGCCCGTTCGATGACAAGCGCTTTATTGCAGAGAACGGAATCGATACATTACCATTCGGTCACTACAAAATAGCAAACTGATTGCACAGATCAGTGTGTGTGTACCGAGGTAGTGACCAACACATGAAATTCTGTTTCAAGCGTGTCTTCACACAAAGAAGAATGAGTAATATTAGAGCAAAATTAGCAGCAGAGCTTCACTCTGCTGCACGTGTAAATACCCCACACATAGATATGAGTTGAAGATGAGAACGATTATATCAATCAGATCTGATCGAGATGGGTAGCTTATCTAAATTCAAAAAGGATATCATTATATTTTAGTTGTTATTAATTGTTTCACTAAGTACGCTTATTGTATACTTTAAAGAATAAGACTGCACAAAGGTTTATAATGCACTCGAACCCATTATTCGTAAGAATAAACATATGCGTTTTTTGCAGACAGATGGAGGGAAGGAGTATTTAATTAAGCATGGGAAGATTTGTTAGATAAGTATAATATCAAGCATTATTCTGTTTTTACTGATAAGAAAGCTAGTATTGCTGAGAGATTTAATCGTACAATAAAATCAAAAATATATCGATCTTTAACTGAACATGGGAGTAAAAACTGGG